>NW_022045167.1:0-64670 GCF_900880675.1 Sparus aurata | reverse complement strand
TTGGGGTCCACGGCTCCAAAATATTTCAGAATTGCTCCTGCAAAGACAAAACTCCTCAGGTTACCAAGCAAAATAGATCCTAAGCAAATATTCATACTATATAATTGAGTTATGTTACACTAATGCAGAAATTATATTAAACATTGCAATATAAAGCACAGTTTAAAATAGACACTCAATTTCAAAGTTGTTACCCTTAAGCAGACACATTGTACTTGCTAGAGTTATAAAACGAAGATAAATGACTGATGAGCACTTTGTGATACTGAGGGAATATTTTTGTGTATATTTCACAGGTATTACAAAGTGGACTACTTGTGTCTAACTGATGATCTGGTCTTAACCTATATTCTGTGGGCAGAAGTAACAGTCACATATAGTGTAGATTACTTTAAATTTACTTTAATTTTTGTTATTATGATTTTTTTTGAATAAAACAAAGTAATACATCAAAAACATGACTAAACTGTAGGAATGTGGGCAAATTTGTTCAAATGATATTGTCACAATAAATATTCTAATAAATGTGGTAAAGAAAGATGCAACTAACTCAGTAGAGTTAACAATAATCCACTGCCACACTGTTGCCACACAATAGTCCATAATAATCCACAATAGGCCTAATATGTGTGTTGTTTAGCACACTTCACATTAGAGACCTATAAACTGACACACTAAAATAATCCTAAAGTAATGTTACGTGGCGAATATTTAATAGAAGAGGAGGTTTAAGACGGACCAGCAGCTCCCACTGGATGAGGATACAGCAGACATGACAGACATCTGCCTAACACACACACCCTCCCTCTCAAATGTGATGCCAACAAACTGGACCTGCTATAATTCACCAGGTGTCACTTCAGTCAGTCAGTCTGATGGCACTTAAGCTAGCTAAAGATTCTGCATTAGCTCCCCCTCCACCCACATCATGAAAACAAACCTTACCTTTATCCTGTCAGCGTTTTTTTCCCATCTAGTTTTTCTTTTTTCTGAACTTGATAAATAGGTTTGTTTTGACCCCATACAGTGAAGTACCGGTACCAGCGGCTCAGCGCAACTCGCCTCCCCTCTTCTCGCTTGGTAGACACCAGATCTCTCTACCATCTGTAGAGAGCGGATCTGACCAATCAGCGGGCCAGGTGCCAGGTACTTTTCACACCTTTTCCGTCGAGTCACTCCTCAGATATTGAGACCGGACTTGCAACTTGAGGGGTCCCCCTAGTGGTGCAGGGGCCCTATGCACCTGCATAGTCCGCATAGCCTATAGCAAGAAACGGCCCTGAAAACACTGACATCTTAAAAAGTTTCAGGCCAGTTCGATGATGATTTATTAATCACTCCTTTTTTGCAGTAATTCCATGTAAAGTATTGATACATTATTCACATTAATGTTCCTGTGAACAATGCATTAATCAGCTTGAAATCTCTTGTCTTACTCTGGATGTAATGAATGTCGTTTTCCTGATTGCTGTCATCTTCACTATACCCCTTGATCACAGGGCACAAGGACAGCGGGTGCCCTGTCAGGAGACAAGCGACAACAATGCGTACGACACATTTGTCTACCAACACATCCTGATCAACAATAACTTTCACAGAAATTCTCGGATTTTATTGGCAAAGTGAGTTAACATTTTTTATCAATTATTTCTTTAGAAAGAAGAAGTAATTGTTGCTTTATTGCAGTTTAATTGAACTCAATCCTACAGCTCAGTGTTGTGTTTAGCATCTGTGTGATCAGGTAGCGACATGACAACACAGGAGCACTCAGGTTCAAACAGCACCAGCTGTGTGTTATCAGTGAGCCACATTCAATGTCTTCTTCTCAAAACTAAAGTTTCTCATATTGGACGGTTGGGGAATTTAGGGTGTGTTCAAACCTGCGCTGTTCAAAGTGTTTTTCCCAAATGCTTTAACAACCTCAGTGTGGCCCCTTGAATTGTGTTAATAGGTTAATTAGGCCATTTGTTAGTTATGTCTGTCAGTAAGCAGAAAAATATGGAAGACCTATATGGTCATTGGTCAAACATTATTTCCTCAGTTTTCCCATGAGTTCAATTTAGTTTCTCAAGATCACAATTAGTTATTAACTAGTGCAGTGCCCGTAAGAAAAATGTATTCCTATAGAAAAGTGGGAGGTTAAGTAGCTTTTTCATGGATGGCCAAATGAGGCTGTGTTTGAAGGTAGGACGTCAGGGATACTTAGGTTCGTTCGTTCGTTCGTTCGTTAGGTTTGTTGTGAAATCTGACATTACAGCTGAAGATAAAATAAAGCCACTTGTTTGCTTTATTAGACCTGCTGATTCATATCATCTGTAAGCAGTGGTGGTTCTAGGGGGGGACCAACAGAGGCCAGTGCCCCCATAACTCTGAGTCCAGATCCCCCCTGAGGCCTCCTTAAATGAAGAGTCTGCATCGACAACAAAATGACAGATTTCTTGCGATTATTTTGTTCTGAAGGGAAAGCAGAAATAAAGTGTTTCAGCAGCTTACTACCCAAATAAAAATGTTGAAATTGTAAACACTGTTTTAAGTCTCATTTGTATTGACAGAATTAGTGTTGCCATGATTGCACAGGGTTTTAAAAGTTGGACTTGTTGGACAATATCAATGCCATGCAGTAAAACACTGATCTTATTACACAGCTACCTGCATATTTCTGGTCTCTGCAGCAGAAATAAACAGGACATTTTCTGTGGGGTGGCCAAGATCGTTATGTGATCATTTTGGGGTGGTAATGTCTCACTAGAAAATATAGGGGTATTTAGGGCACCTAAACCACACAACTCCACAATATTTGGAATGCAGGTAATGGTGGAAAAGATCAAATAATATTCAGTGTGTCTAACTTTTTAGATAGATCCTCTTGGTCCACTGGGCGGTAGGGGGCTCCTCTCTCTCACTCTCTGAATCTGTCTCTTCTATCTGCTCACCCTGTCTGTCACTCTGTGCCTGGTCGTCAAGACGACCATAGCGCAGACTCGCAGAGTAGTTTAGTTTATAGCCTTTTTCATTGCGTCCTTTGGAGTGATTTTTTGTTATTTCGATTTTTCTTTGAGGTCTTTTGCCTCAGTGTTTAGTGTCTGTTTTGTTTCTTGATGATTCCTCGCATTTCTAGATTAGGAAGAAGTTTCTTATAGCCTGTTTATTTATCGCTCTGTCTAAGAGAATAAAGCATTTTCAGAATAAAAGCCTGCCTGGACTTTTCTCATTCTGCATCTGAGTCCTCTCTAAAGCCCAGACCTGACAGTAAACTCTGGCCAGTATGGACTCAGTTGTCGGAAGTCCTGCGAACCCAAGAAGCCCACATCACACGCCAGGAAGAGTTCCAGACGGCGATGGCTTCGCACATGGGGCACCTCTTGTCCCAGCTACAGGGCACAAACCTTGGATTTAGGACCATGTCATCTTAAAAAGTTTCAAGTCAGTGTGAAGATGATTTATTTATCACTGATTTTTGCAGTAATTAATAACAATGACGATAATAATAATACCAGTAATAATCATAATATATTATTATAATAACAATGATTCCAAGTAAAGTATTGATACATTATTAACATTAATTTTCCTGTGAACGAGGCATTAATCAGCTTGCAATCTCTTTTCTCACTCTAGATATAATTAATGTCGTTCTCCTGACTGCCGACATCTTTGCTTTAGCCTTCGATCACAGGGCACAAGGACAGTATTTGTGGGAGCCGTGTAAGCAGAGAAGAGACAACAATGCGCACGACACATTTGTCTACAGACGCATCCTGAACGACAATAACTTGAACAGAAATTCTGAAGCTTCATGGGCAAGGTGAGTTAAAAGTTTTGATCAATTATTTCCTTTAGAAAGAACCAGTAATTGTTGCTTTATTGCAGTTTAATTGAACTCAATCCTACAGTTCAGTGATATGTTTACCTTGCATCTGTGTCATGTGGTAGTGACATGACACAAGAGAGCAATTAGTCTCAGGAAGGCTGATTGTTTCATTAATCAGCACAACAGTTTTTAGTTGTGCCGCCATGGTTGCTCAGGGGTCTTCTACTGATCAGTTCAACTTTTAACATTGAAACTTGGATTAGCTGACACAATGCTATTGGACCACAGGAGTGATGGCTGCTAAAAATGGCCCTCTGTATACATATGAATATAATTAGTTAAAAAAAAAAGTTCCCAATGAAATAGTCATTAACCACATAGCTGATGTCTAGACTGTATTAATATTTGACATTATGTTTTTTCAGTTTTTGTCAAGATATGCTTGTTGAGATAAACAGAGCTGTTTCTTGCTATAAGCGGACTATGCGGGTGCATAGGGCCCCCACGCCACTAGGGGGCCCCCTCAAGTTGCAAAGTCAGCTGCAATACCTGAGGAATGACCCGAAGGAAAAGATGTGAAAACGACCTGACACCTGGTTGATTGGAAGATTGCGATGAAAAGCATGAATTGTCAATAAAAGCGGCATTTGCTCGAAAAGCTGCGTCAAACAATTCTCCATTAAAATTCGGGAATCGGGCCATTTTGCAACAATGTCCAGTATATTGTAACATGCGTCAAATACAATTTGCGTGTTGATGGAATGCAACTTTTTCCGATTGACAAAAGCCCTATTCGCACGGGACTAGTATAACGTGGGGACCTCCAGTAATTTGTAATAATTGCAGAGGTCGTCTGTGGTCTTAATCCTGTGCGAATCTGCCATGTCTGTAATTTGTAATGTAAAAATTCCACTGCAAATTACCTACCATATTTCACCAAACAGAGTTCATGTGATAATATGAGTCCTGTGCGAATCGGCATCTCTGTGATTTGGGGTGGTTTTTTGTTTTTCTTAAGGTTTTTTGTGTTTTCCACCTTTTTTCTGCCTTTTTCCCGGTCGAGAATTATGGAGGCTGCGCTGGGAATTATAAATGAAAGTTTAGACAGCATTTTGGGTGTGAATTCAGGAGGCTCATCAGAAGAGCGAAATCTCGAAAGATGGTTAGATGGATTACATGCATGGCAGCATGCGGTAAGGAACATTTTTCCATCTTTTATCAGGCTCACCAGTTATTATATTAAAAATATCCATATCTAACTGTTGTGCTGCTCCAGTAAGGGCTCCGGTGCGATCGACCCGGGGGATAATGTCAGTAAATCCGAGTTAAAACACAATCTTCGCTTATCCTGTGCGAATGCGCTGCACGAAACACGGACGTGGTGGGATAATTTCTAAATCACTTGAGGTCCCCAGGTAATACTAGTCCCTTGCAAAGAGCTGCATTTTCCCCGTATATACCGGAGTGTTGCCAAACATTTAAACTGTGGCGTTATTGGATTGTTTCAGTTGGTTGGGACTGTTATTGCGTCCCTCACCAACTCATCCACAACTTCAATCCCTTTGCGGTCCATCTGATATCGTTTTAATAATTCCCTGTTATTTAGCGTCTCCAAAACATTCGGCTGTGACCAGGTCTTGGCGAGTTAGGAGTCCTCTGGACTACTTCTAAGGTCTCCCACACTTAGGTGCTACTTTTAGGCTGTTTTGTGAATAACTCTTATTTTCAAAAATTAGGAGTCCTAAAGTTACGATTGACACGCCCATTATTTTTAGGAGTTGCTCCTAAATTCGGCTGTTAGGAGCTACTTTTAGCCTTAAGATTCTTTGTGAATACGGGCCCAGATTCACAGCTGGCCTGGCTCCCTCGGGCTTACTGCGGGCGAGAGATGGGATAAACAAAACAGTGATTAATAATGTTACACACGCACCTGACAGTAACTATAACACGGCACCTCTACAGAGCAACCATAACCACTGCACACACTCAAAATACAACTCCTGCCGGTGTACACAGCAAACCCCTAAGCCCCTCGGTTTAAGGCAGGCTGAGCACCCTTGGAGACTTAAAGCTGACTGCTTAACCTGGTCAATAGGTAGGAGAGTGTTCAAAACAAACAAAACAAAAATAAATGACAGCTCAGCTGAACAGCTCCGCTCTCTGTTATCTTAACACAAGGCCATACAAAGGAGCGCAATCCTGCTCAGCGATAGCTGCTCAACTGAACACATCAACCAAACAAAGAAAGGAAGAGGAAAAGGAACAGCAGTTGGGCCATACACCGCTGCTCCTCATGCACCTACAACACAAAACAAATACTATTCACCAACAACATATAGCAAGCCAGCAGTGCAACATACAAGCTATAAAACATCCATCTTATAATATTAAAACACAAACTAGAATGCAAGCAACACATACCATACGACTGTCACAGGGTGCACACACTGATCTGCCCGACACTCGTCGGCTCGCTTCCCTCCTGCAACTGTTTTAGTGGCAACAAACATGCAACATGGTCAGCATTAACATATGCACACATACACACAACCTGCCGAGTGAACAGTGGAACTAAAAAAAAAGAAAGAAAAAGAACTATACTATATAGGACCGTTAGTTCTGCCCACAGAATATAAATTAAGACCAAATCATCAGTTAAGCAAGTAGTTCACTTTGTAATGCTCTGTGAAATATAAACTAAGATATTCCTTCAATATCACATAAAGCTCATCAGTCATTTATCTTTGTTGGATAACTCTTTGAAACTGCTTAAAAGGGACAACTCTGAAATTGTGTGCATGCTTTAAAGGGACACTGTGCTGTATATTGCAAGGTTTAAAATAAAAACAGATAATGAATTTCTCCATTAGTGTAACAGAACTCAATTATATAGTATGCTTAGGATCTGTTTTGCTTGGTAACCTGAGAAGTTTTGTCTTTGCAGGAGCAATTCTGAAGTATTTTGGAGCCAGCAAGGAAGCAGAAATTTTGAGGAGGGGCTTAGGGTAGATCTGCTTAAAACACAAGACTCAGATGATACTGATAATCATCAGAAAGTGGTGTGATTGTGTTATATAGTTCTGTATGGTTCCTTTAAAGTATTGTTTTTATTGTTGGTTTGTTTTCATTGTTGCATTTTTATTGTATGCTGGTTTATTGTGTTGGTCCTGGAGGTCTTGTGTTGCATTTGAAAGGTTCCTTACTACCTCAACTGTATTATTCTTGTTAGTTTTTTTGTTTTTATTGTTTGCATATTGATATGGATGCTGGCTCATTGTGATTTTCTTTTCTAAATAATAGCCTATTTTATTTTCTATATAACTTTAACTTTAGTTTTGTGTGTATGTATGTTATATGTTTAATGTCAACTTAAAATAAAATAAAATTGAGAAACACTCCATCATCATTTCATGTATTGACCTATCAAGGATCCCTATTGTTTACCTTGTATTATCATTATCAGTTCAACTTACTAGTGTGGGTCAACTTAAGATGTTTGATTTTAATTTGAGAGAGGTTTTCACGACACTAGCCTGTTTTCCTGTTAAAATGTAACAGATTGTTGCATCTTTATGGATCACCCAAAAGGGTTAGGAATCTATCCATCGTAGTTTGACAAAATAGGGGCCCCCAAACAGCATCTTGCATGGAGCCCGCAAAAAGACAGAAACGGCCCTGGAGATAAATCTGAGGGGTTAGAAGGTGATTGAGACGATAAGAAAAAAAGCCATAGGCACTAAAATTAATCAGTAAATAAAATCGTCTCTGAAGGAAACATTTCCCTTTTTCTCGTTGAACCGCAAACAACTTGTAAACATTAGTGCAGACTTGTTTCTTACATTGGACGGCTGATTTGGTTGTCTTGCACGTCCTGGTTTGACCTGACACTGCATCTTATCATGTGACCTCATGACCTCGCTACCTAGAAACGTGCACTTCCTCATTCAGCAGAAATTGTTGGTTTTTTTTGTCAACACGTGCTGTATTGCAATTGCCATCAGACCACAGGAGTAATGGCTGCTAAAAATAGCTTGTTTTCAAGCTCAAATAAAAACCAGTTGGAGAGCTGTTTTGTGGTTTTGCATATCAACACCGGCCCTGGTTTTTGGTTCCTGAAACTGCATCTTATCATTTATGAGTTGCTGTGTATGTGGTTTCATGTGTGATCCCGTCCCCACGGTTTAACACTCGCTACCAAGAAACATGCACTTCCTCATTTAACAGAAATTGTTGTTTTGGATATTAGATGATTTTGCTGTATTTGTAATTGGCTGCTCACTTTTTGAGTTAAAATGATTGGTTGTGATCAGATGTTCATGAGACAAGAGGAGGTTGATAAAGGGAAAATTCACTCCAGGCTTCTATCAGAGACTTCAACATCAGTCGGTATCGATCTCCTCCAGACAGACACAGCAACAGAGTAAGGTGAGAAAACCTCTTTATGTCTGTCTACATTTAATTTTGGGATAATTTAATTTTCATTCAAAAATGACTCCATTGTTTCTTTTATATTTTTATTGTATTTTTTTATTGTATTTTTCTTTAAAATTCGTACTAACCTGCAAGGAGTTCAAGTATACACTAAGGTTGAGTTGCACCATCGATTAATTTATTTACCAATTTACAGAGTATCTGCCTGTTTTATTGGCCAATCAGTCAACAAAAGTAAATAAATAGATAAATAAGTAAAAGGTCGTTTTCCCAAAAGACCTGCCGACACATTGGGCAAATTCCCAGTATGTCAGATGTGGACCAATATACCCTCACAGACAACTTTTGCAACAATTTGTCCCATAAACAGATTATGGAACATAACATCATGAAGTTCATTAAAAGCAATTTTACTGTTAACAAACAGTAAAATGCTTTATCAACCAATTATGAAGCAATAGTAAAGTTACAGCTTACATAATGTAAGTGAACTACACAGTATAAGTGTAACTGGATGAGGATAAGTGAAGTCAACAGTTGGGATTGAATGTCTTTATGAATCATACCACTGCAAAGGTAAGACCCGCCTTACTCTGCCTCTGATTGGCTTACCCTGGCATTTCACTGGAACCAATCACCTCTCCCGATGCTAAAGCTAACCCAACCAACCAACAACGGCAAAGAGTACGAGCCAATCAGCAGCAGAGTAGTATTACATTAGAGTAACATCAGAGCGCATCGCCTGATTTTATATTTGGATGGACAGGATTTGATTCTTGCGTGAGCAGAGAGAACATTCTCACTTTGCTTTCAGTGATGCATTATGGTTCGTCTATATTATTTTATGCGTGAAAAGCAAACATGTTTGAAAACTCATCCAATGAAGAATAAAAACCCATAATCATCAGCAGGAGCATGTAACACTGTGACAGCTAAAAGTTGGACTGAAACAACGTCAAAACTACACAGATACCTGAAGGACAAAGAGGTCTGCAGCAAAGAGGAAGTGCAGTCCTTCATCGACGCCCCATTGGATCAAGTTAAGGAGATCTGCAGTGAACATGGCCAGTATGTGTCTGGTAACTTGCGCATCAGTACCTAATCTATGACATTACATGTTTATGACCTGACTTCTACATGTGACCACAGTGTTTCTATATTTGTGAGTGTGAAACTGATACTTTTGATGAGGGACCACAGTGATTCAACTGGACGACAACACAAGATTAATTTATTATACGGCTGTGTAACAGTTTAATGTTGATAATATTAAAAGCCTGATGGTGATATTATAATATCATTTATTTTCATAAAAAGTGTGAGGCAACCATATAAACTAAACTACAATAATAATGTTAATAAAGAGGGAGAGAGAGAGTGAGAGTGTGTGAGGATGTGGGATGTCAGATCTTTACTCTGGTTTTATTATCTATTGAAATGAACTGATGGTGTGAAGAAGTTTGCTTCATGCAAAGAGATTTGCATTCAGCCTTGTGACAGTCAGCTGAGTGAAGATATTTTACAATCAGAGGTAGAAGTTATCTGACTGGAGAATATCTAACCGGTGGAGGCGGTGTGAGTCCAGGCTGTAAATGGTGACTGCACCGCGCCCAGTACAGTAATGACTTTGAACAATGAGTTGAAGAGCTTCAAATCTCTCATTTTTTTTCTCATTCTAGACAAGAAGACCATCATCCTCCTGATCACCGTCATATTCATCCTTGCCCTTGCCCTTGCCCTTGTGCTTGCCCTTGCCCTTCCGCATGCCCTTGTTCTTGGGTATAATCCCAAACCTTGTATGAAAGGTGAAGACAAGGACTTTATACAGAAACACATCCTTCTGAGGGACTTTGAAAGACAGAACTTGGCTGAGTGGGAAAACGTGAGTACCTACCTACTACCACTACGATAGACAAAATGAAAAACTGCTGTCTTCTCTCTGATGCACACACATTTTCTAATAACACACTAAATGTGTCAAAATCAATAGTATCATACAAATTAAGTCCTTTACACACCATGGACACAACGAATAAACATCACAAATATGCTAAATACTCACCTGAGAATATGTTGCATCAAACTATTCACAGCAGGGTCACACCAGTAGGTTGGTATCAGTTGTTAGAGTGTGTGCCTCATGTACTGAAGCTACGTCCTCCCACAGTTTACTTTACTCTGCCTTTGTTCAGCTTCAGTGGTATCCTAATCAATAATCACTCCTCGTGCCTAAATCCAACCAACAAAGGCAAAGAGTGTGAGCCAATCAGCAGCAGAGTAGTTCTACATTAGAGTAACATCAGAGTTGCCGGGGCGCCGTTTGGCTCGGTTGGTAGAGCGCGCGCCCCATGTGCTGAGGCTCTGCAGCGGACCCGCGTTCGACTCCCGGCCTGGGTCCCTTTGCTGTGTGTCGCTCCCCCTCTCTCTCTCCCTGTTTCCTGTTGTATCTTCGGCTGTACTGTCAATAAAGCCATAAAAAAATATTAAAAACATCAGAGTTGCCTGATTTTATATTTGGATGGACAGGATTTGTTCCTTACGTGAGCGGAGAGAACGTTCTCACTCTGCTTTTAGTGATGCATTATGGTTCATATATATAATTTTCTGTGTGAAAAACAAACAGGTTTAAAAACTCATCCAATGAAGAAAAAAAACCCATAATCAACAGCAGGAGCATGTAACACTGTGACAGGTAAAAGTTGGACGGAAACAGCGTCAATACTTAAGCAGTAAAACACTGATCTCATTGGGCAGATACCTGGAGGAGAAAAAACTCTGCGGCAGAGTTCCAGTCCAGTCCTTCATCGACGCCCCAGAGAAAGAAGTTAAGGATATCTGCAGTAAAGAGGGCCTGCATGTGTCTGGTAACTTGTGCCTGAGCAAATCATCAATGATTGTATATGATGTTGAATCCACTTTTAAAATGAAGGGTTGCGAGGTCCTAAACGTAAGCAAACAACAAGATCATAAAGTGGTTGTAGCATGTGATAAAGTTGGAAATAAATGCATCCCTGTCCATTATCAGGCAAAGATTAATGTAATTCCGAAAGGTGGCCCCTGCACTAAATAATTGGAGGGATGGTTCCCCCTTGTTTCCAGCTGTCAGGCTAATTATTCCCTGACATCTGAAGTTTCGATCAGGCTTCGCTAAATGAATGATTTTTGCTTATGAGAATATAAAAGAATATTGACATTCCTTCTTGTTCTTTAGCCACACATTCTGTCAGATACATGTTAAAGACTGCTGCAACAACATTCAGTGAGATGAGCATGATGCTGTAAGAAATGATTGTAAGAGAAAAATGACTTTCAAGGAGACAACTATGAATTGAAGTACTATTTATTTACCTGAATTCTATTGTCCTACTGTATATTAAACATCATGTACTGTGACATGGTTTCCATTATAAAAGTGCAATAAGTGAGAATTATAGTTTACAAGATTCAAAAAATAACTCAAATGATCAGCAGACTGTGAAGAAACTACAGTTCTGACATTGTGTCAAAGACGTCTCTGTATGTTGAAGAGACATCCACTGAAGTTAGCATGCTAACCAGCTAACCATGGGTCAGAAAAGAGTCAAAAGCTCCTGTGCTAACAGAGCTAACAGTAGCTATAGTTGTGACTGTATTAAAAGAACACAGTTAGCAACAATTTGCATTTTTTTGTGGTGATGTGCTGCCACCTATTGGTTGTTAATTTGAATTCAAAGGGGCCCACTTTAAATATTGTACCTTTGAGCTAAAGCTAATTTGCAACCTTGTTAAAACGTGTATGCTTAGCTCAAAATGTTTTGCTTGAAACTTTATTGAAATCCTGCTATTTTTGCTTTGTATGCTATCATAATGATGATAAGGAAATGTCTATTAACAAACATATTTTGTGTTTCACATGTTACTCTACGTGTCTCTGTGTTGCTGTTTTTTGCTTTCATGATAAAATGAAAGTGTTTGATGTCACATTTGTTGTTACTGACCATCGTCATCATCACACCACTGAATAATACCTGCAGGTTTCTGACTTTAAATTGTATTTCAGTCAGTTTTCTGTATTTGTTGTAGGAACTAGATGAGAAGTTGCTCTGCAGTAGTTTAGTGCACGTGCAGGTGATGGTGTGCAGTATGTCTGCATTATCTTACTAGAAGCCCTGGCTGACACGTCTATCTTAGCATTTGCATTTGGTTTTATCAACAGAAGCCTGACAGCTACACAGCAGCTCTCCATGAAAGGACACTTATTCACTGAAACAGGAGTTGTTTCATGGTAAAAGACAAAAACATGATGTCAAATAAAGACACCGTACAATAGTTATAAATAAAACACGCTGGAAATAAATGATGTTTAAAGGTGTTCACACTGAAGAAAATAAAGCCACATGATTATTTTATTAGACTTGCTGATTCATATAATCTGTAAGCAGTGGCAGTCCCAGGGGCACCAACAGGGGCCAGTGACCCCCTGTGGCCTCCCCAAACAAAGAGTCTGCATCAATGATAAAATGACAGATTTTTTGCGATTATTTTGTTCTGAAGGGAAAGGCGGAAATAAAGTGTCTCAGCAGTTTACTACCCAATTAAAAATGTTGAAACTGTAAACACAATTTTAAGTCTCATTTATACTGGCAGACTTAGTGTTGCCATGATTGCACAGGGTTTTTAAAGTTGAACTTAAACAGAATCAATACTATGCAGTAAAACATTGATGGTGGCGGTACTGAGCTGGATGCCAACCGCCAGTAAACAAGAAGAAGAAGCAAAGCGGTGTAGCAGATAGTAATAGAATATCTTTGGGTCAGTTATGAAGCCGTTTGTGGGCATGGCGAGTGGAAAAGAGTCCGAGCTAGAAGATGCGCCAGCAGCACTGTATAGGTCTGCTTTATGGGATCAATTTGCATTTAGAGTGATCTACGATTACGGCGGTAAGAAAGTTGTTGACAAAAGTGCGACAGTGTGCATCGTGCAACATATGCATGTTGTTTAGGCTAACACTAACAAGGAGGAAAGGGAGAAAGTCTACAGGACAACTTCTACTCCCCGCAGCTTTTAAACAGCCTTACAGTGATGAGTCAGACAGCACAAAATGCATAATGAAAGGAGTGAGGTATTTCATAGCCAAGATATGCAGCCTTTTGCTGTGGTGGAGGGTGCGGCATTTTGTTGTATGATTGAAACACTTAAGCCACAATTTAAATTCCCCGCCGCAAACACTTCAGCAGGTAATTCCAGCACTTTATGAAGAGACCCGACGAGGAATTGTTAAAGACTTGTCTGACATAGCCTTTGTAGCGCTTACTAGTGATCAGTGTTGTGGGTAACGCGTTACTAGGAAACGCGTTAGAGTTCTCTAATTACTTTTTTCGTGTAACGTAACGCGCTAGTTTTGTGCGTCAAGCAATCAGTAACTTTGTTATTTTTTTTTTAATGTAATCCGTTATTTTAAGAATTTCTCCGGATAAGGAAAGGAAAATCCCGACTGCAGCCTGCTTTTTGTCAGACAGTACTATGCCACCTGCGGATGTGTCAGCGCTGTGATGCGTCTGTGCCCTGCTGCTGACCTACATTACCTGTGTGTGTGTGTGTGTCTGTGTGTGTGTGAGTGTTTTCGTGTTTTGCATCGTGGAAGTACGCACACCATTTTCAATTCGCCATTGAAAAGGACAAGAACAACATAACGGTAAAGTGCATACTCTGCGTTGGTGAAAAGCTTCTGTCGACCGCAAAAAATTCCACTTCAAATTAAAAAAAAAAAAAGGCTAGATGACTGACGTTATTCATCATTGTCACGACTTCATGGTGCATTTAAAGGAGGCTGTGTGTGTGTCAGTTAAGTTGCAGCATGTGCGAGGCGCTGCAAACGGCTTTTAATTTTTGGTCACGCTTAAGTACTCTAACGTGTTACTTTCATTCATAGGTAATGCTGTAACATAACTGATTACTTTTAATTGATGGTAACGTTGTAACCTAATTAACTACTTTCCAAAGTAACTATACCCAACACTGCTAGTGATGGATGGACCTCCAGGGCTACTGAAAGTTTCTTGACTGTGCCCATTACATTACCTCAGAATGGGGGAAGTCAAATATAGTTTATACATACGTTTTTGAGACCACTATGTAATGTTTACATCCGATACACAGCGTGCATGGAAAATTCACCAGGGCCCACAAGACCTTCAACTGAGATATCCAAGATCAACATCGTCAACCAGTTACCGTCGTGCGGTTTTGCTGAGTTGTTATCCTATTTTTAAAAAGGTAAGTTAAGAAAAATATTTCAATTGTTCGTGTTAATTCAATAGGAATACTTACCGGCAGAGGTGGGAGTAAGTCACATATGTGCAAGTTATAAGCAAGTCTCAAGTCTTAACCTTCAAGTCTCAAGCAAGTCCCAAGTTACTGTGATGAAAATCAAGCAAGTCAAGTCATGGCTAAGGTCAAGCAAGTCACAAGAAGTTTCATCACACAAAATTATGATCTGCCAGTTTCCTCATTTAAATCAGTAAGTAGACATAGTGGTCATGAAAAGGTGGAATTTTATTTTCAACATCAAACATTAAATAATTAAATTAAATAAAAAATATATAAACTAAAGTGTAAACATGACTCACATCAATCCCTGAAAAATGTGGTCAAACTTTTCAAGTATAATGGTTTTTGTATGTCACTAAAAGGCTTTCCTCAAATATGGCTCACTATTCATCTTATTTTAAACACTGAATTTTCTGCAATACTGTCACTTAGTGGAAAAAGTGACTGAAATCTGCAACCTATTAACAAAATAAAGGCTCAGGTGGCCGTATAGAGTCAATCTACACAAGCTGTAGAAGATAATTTACCACACATGGCATGAGAACAACAGAATTTTTCACATTGCTCACTCTTTGAATCTCTATGGAAATATCTCTAACTTTTCTGTAACACCAAACACTTTATACATCTATATGGACAAGACTGCTTAATTAGATCATTCTCTTTAACATGTCATGGAGAAAAAATACTGGTAGCAATCCTGCTGCCTGGAAACAGGCAACTTACAATGCATTGCGATTTGAGATTTGAGAAATAAATCTGATAAAGAAGAACAAATAGTAGTCAGAAAGTGCATTCATGTGTTAAACTGTTGGGATACAGTATTCAACATCTAACTGGGTTTTTACTAACAGCCATGTCATAACAATGAACATATTGAAAATGTCTTTTATAGCCTATTGCTTCTATAGTCTGACATTAACTTACATTACCACTAAAAACATTCCATACCTTTTATCACCGCGAACACAGACTCCTTCTCGTTTTTAGGGGCCAGAACATCGTGGTTCAACCACATGCTGCCAAAGGAAGGATCCAGCACAGCAGCTTTAAGGTTTAAAGGGTCAGAGAAGGGCAAGGTTCCTCCATCACTCTGGTCATCTTCCATCCTCACATTTACAAAGATTCCTCTGAATCGTCTTTTGAGTGATCCTTGCAAGCTACGGACCAAGCCACCCATGTAGCGCACTCTCTCTTTCTGATTTTCCAGATGGTGATTAAGAGAAGGGACACAGGGTGCCGCAGCACTTATGGTCACAGTTTTTTCTCCTTGTGTAAGCTCTGTTGCTTCTCCAAAAGGTTCAAGGACATCCACAAGTTCTTTAATCCAGTTCCACTCTCTAGCTGTAAATACTGTCTCTTTGTGTCCCCCATCTTCAAGAATTTTACACAGTTTGAGGTGGTCACAGTTGAGCACTGACTTCAGATGTCTCAGAGTGAAATTCCAGCGTGTAATGACAGAGGCAGGGATTCCACTTTGGCCAAACTCCTCCTCAAATTTCTCCTTGAAAGAGGTGCTTGTGTGGAGCAACTAGCCCAACCTGGAAGCTTTGGAGAGAGCTGCACTGACTAACTTAGTCTCTTTTAGGCCATCTCCTACAACCAACTAAAGAGTATGAGCAAAACATTGAAGTCTTGTCTGGGTTTTTGCGCTCAAGGAGTTTTCAACCCTCTGTTGCTCTTCCACTGTCAGGTCATCTAAATGTCAGGATCATCGAGGTCATCATCTTCTTCTCCCTGTCCTGGAAAACATGTAGTGAATGCTTTTTTCATGTTTGCAGCATTGTCACAGTTGATGTGGTCAATCTTTTTCTTGATCTGGTACTCTTCACATATTTGCTCAAGCTCTTCACATATCCTTTCTCTTGTATGGGAACCCTTAAAGCGGTTACACGCAAGCAACTGGGACTTCAACTGAAGATAGTCGTCTTCGATATTCACCCAGTGTGCTGTGACTCCAAGAAAGTCTGTCATCCTGCGATCCGACCATATGTCTACTGTCACTGACACATGATCTGCCCCTGCGAGTTCACTCTTTAGTTATGTTTGCCTTTCTGCCACCACACATTTTAGCTTTGAAGAAATTGTTCTGCGACTCACTGAAGAGTACTACTCTTGTCCACTACTGACAAAAAGTTATGAATGCTTTGATTTTCAATGATGGACAGTGGCATGTTGCAATTTATAATGAGGTCTGACAGGATGGAATGTGTAATGGCTTTCTGCTGGGAGTGGTTGCAGTCCTATAACTGCACTTTTGTTGATTTGATGTAGTGGGAGATGGGAGGCAGGCAAGGGATCCGACGTCCCTTTTGTATGAATGTATTCTTCATATCTGTAGACACAGTAAACAGAAGTGGGTGGTTAGTCAATAATATGATGTAATTGCATAGTTGATCAAGTTTAGAATTTTTTTTTAAACCCATGAATACAAGAATAAGACTAGATTAATATCAACCCTGGAACTGCACCATACTGCACATCCTGACAGCTGAGAATATTACTCTCAGGTATTGTTCCCCCTCCCTCTATAAAGGAGGCTGAAAATTAAAGGACATGTCTGTTCTGTCCTGCATCTAAAACGTCATGGTGTTAGCTAAAGTTAGCTAAAGACACATGGTCAGCTACCTCTCTTTGTGGGTCCTGAAGTGACGGATGAAATCTGATGTGGTCGTTGTTGTTGTCACATATTTTAGAGCTGCATACTCGGCATACAGCTGTTCTCTTTTTTTTCTATGACATAATCTTTAAATCCAAATTTCACGATTGTCGGAGCTCCCTCCATGCTGCCTCTCCTCCTCTGATCCTGTGAGCCACAGTGCCACTCTGGCATGCAAAGTAAATGAAACTAACGTCTCAACATGCGCAAAAAAAAAAAAAAAAAGATGAAAGAACACATTATGGTTAGGCATCATGTAACTTCATTTGATCTAAAAGAAAGGAGAATTTTGTGAGACTCCTGAATCTAAATACAAAGCATGTATTAGGTTTTAAGGAAACATGGCATGTGACCTCACAATGTTCGCTTCATTTGATTGATTTGAATTAGTGAGTGATCAAGTCAGGAGTACATTCATTGATTTTTAAGTATTTAGCTTAAATTGCAAAATGGTTTTCTGTAGAGGCACTACAGAAATCTGTCATTACGCTGACAGGGACACTGAAACCTGTTTCATCGTATTTGGATGTCAGATCCCCAAACATGACAGTTTGCATCCAGTTGCACGTACACTCTGTCTCCCTGCTGCAGCTGCAGGAACACTGTGTTTCCTCCATTATCAGCCGTGTCAGAGTCTGACTTTTGATCGTGGGTTGCGATCATTAACAGTCTGTTCTTGTAGAGAAACTTCTTTCCCTCACACGCTCCTCCAGCATGATAGTAGATAGAAAAGTAATAAACACCTGCAAAAGGTGCAGCAAATATACCTGTGGAAACAACAAGGTGTCAGTTACAGCTTACGGATCAGATCACAAATCATCAGCACTTCTTCAGTTTTCTCTTCTTTTCTTGAACTTCCTTACAACAACCCAAACTAAAAAATGAGTTCTCAGTTTTCTTTGATATTTAATTTAGCAACCGGAAAAGCAGGGTTACTTTTGTTTCTTAATGTTTTATGATCTCAGTTTTCTTTTGAGACATTTCCTTGTGAGGGGTGATGGGTCAGGTATCCTGTTTGTGTGGCTTTCACTGAATAAATTATTTAACTGGTGCACATTGAGTGTGTGAATTAAGTGAATTGAGCCTTAAACAAACATACCTCTGACCAATCACATACTACAAACTTCATAACTCAGTAATGTGTTACTAATGCAGCGATAAACATGTAAATCACTGTGAGTATTACCTGTGGATGAATTGTTGGCATTACCAATGTTGGTTAAGACCATATTGTAAGTTTGCTTCATATAACAAGTAGCATAGGAGAGGCATTGGATGTATTAGATCAGTTATTTTTTACAGAGTTGAGCCAAGTCCCTGTCACCATCTGTCAGCAGTTGGAGATTGGTCCATAATCAAAACTACAGAGCACACTAAGACATCAATTTGTGTGGCTTTTGTCAGAAGAGGTGCGAGCAGATCTCCAACATCACAAACCAACTTTCATCTATTTTGCTTCTCTTAGTTTGTTACAGTTTAAAGGTGTAGCATGTAAGAATTGGCCACCTCTCAAATTATATATAAAAATCCTGAGTAACTGAGAAACAGTAGCTACCTTTAGCTAGTTAGCTTGGTTAGCCGTGCATCTAGTGGTCCAGACTGGGAAATATGAGCTAGCTGGTTTAGCATGAGGATGTCATAATGTCAAACTGTTATTCTTACATATTGCATCTTTAAAGGGGAATACGGAAACATTTCTGTCTAAATGCAAAGAATTTGTTCCAAAGTAGACGCTGGCTCCGAACCAGCACCTGACCCTGCTTGGTTGAGACAGTGGTGTCAAAGGTTGCTTCTGGGCCAGAAGTGATTGAGAAAGATGGTTGTTTGTTCTTTCCCAGGGTTTGACTGACAGCTTTCAAACAAACTGCAGGGCATATGTGAAAGCTCCCTCAATCTCTGCAAGACTTTCTTCGCTCAGAATGACGTAGTGACCTCATTGCTGGCCAAATTGCTAACCTGAATGCTGATCTCTCTCTAAAACCTAGGTTTTCATACCTTTTAATATCCTAATCACCTAAAATGGATCCTACTTTCAATATTAGTAAGCTGAGGCCTGGGTGGAGCATCAGATGGTGTGAGCCACTTTCTAGGAAACAAAAGGTTATATGGAAAACATATAACCCATGATGAACAAAGTTGTCCTTATTTTGATCTATTTAGTTCCCTATTTCTCAGCCATCTGTGTCTTCTCAACCTCCTTGGTCACATCTATCAGCACTTTTATATCCATAATACAGAACTGTACCATGATCAACGGATGCATGGTTCCTTAATTTCATTTTGTTAATGACAGACACTTCTCCTTTCTCAAGAGGATTTAAAAAAAAAACTGGGTTTCACGGGGTTTTTTTACTGATCAATTAAACTTTTAATATGAGAAGCTTGGATTAGCTGACACAATGTGCCATCAGACCACAGGAGTGATTGCTGCTGAAAATGGCTTGTTTTTTAAGCTCAAATAAAAACCAATTGGAGAGCTGTTTTGTGGTTTTGCATATCAACACCGGCCCTGGTTTTTGGTTCCTGAAACTGCATCATATCATGTCTGACTTGCTGAGTATGTGTTTTCATGTGTAATCCCATTCCCACGGTTTAACGCCTCGCTACCAAGAAACATGCACTTCCTCATTCAACAGAAATTGTTGTTTTGGACATAATTTTGCTGTATTGTAATTGGCTGCTAACTTTTTGAGTTAAAATTATCGGTTGTGATCAGATGTTCATGAGACAAGAGGAGGTTGATAAAGGTGAAATTCACCTCAGGCTTCTATCAGAGACTTCAACATCAGTTGGTATCGATCTCCTCCAGACTGACACAGCAACAGAGTAAGGTGAGAAAACCTCTCTACGTCTGTCTAGATTTTATTTTTGGAAAATTTAATTTTCATTCAAAAATGAATTTTATTTAAAAATACATACTAACCTACAAGGAGCTCGAGTATACACTAAGGTTGAGTTGAACCAACTATTAATTTTGATTATTTCTAATCAGAATTTAGCAAAACTAAAGGGGGCCTCGGCTGTGATTGGTCCATCCCAGGGTCAATCATGAATAATGGGAGTATCTACCTGTTTTATTAGCAGTTTATTATCAGTCAACAAAAGTAAATAAGCAGATGCATAAGTAAAAGGTCTTTTTCCCAAACAATTTGTCCCATAAACAGATGATTTATGTGTGAAAAACAAACAGGTTTAAAACTCATCCAATGAAGAATAAAAACCCATAATCAACTGCAGGAGCGTGTAACACTGTGACAGCTAAAAGATGGAATGAAACAACGTCAATACTTAAGCAGTAAAACACTGATCTCATTACACAGATACCTGAGGATCAACAGTCTCTGCAGCAGAGAGGAGGTGCAGACCTTCATCAACGCCCCACTGGATCAAGTTAAGGAGATCTGCAGTGAACATGGCCAGTATGTGTCTGTTAACTTGTGCATCAGCACTTCATCTATGGCATTACATGTTTATGACCTGACTTCCACATGTGACCACAGTGTTTCTACATTTGTGAGTGTGAAACTGATACTTTTGATGAGGGACCACAGTGATTCAACTGGACGACAACACAAGGTTAATTTATTAAACGGCTGTGTAACAGTTTAATGTTGATAATATTAAAAGCCTGTTGGTGATATTATAAGATAATGTATTTTCATAGTGAGAAAATGTGTGAGGCAACCATATAAACTAAACTACAATAATAATGTTGATAAATACAGAGCGAGAGATAGAGAGAGTGTGTGTGAGGACGTGGGATGTCAGATCTTTACTCTGGTTTTATTATCTATTGAAATGAACTGATGGCGTGAAGAAGTTTGCTTCATGCAAAGAGATTTGCATTCAGCCTTGTGACAGTCAGCTGAGTGAAGATATTTTACAATCACAGGTAGAAGTTATCAGACTGGAGAATATCTAACCGGTGGAGGCGGTATGAGTCCAGGCTGTAAATGGCGACTGCACAAAGTCCAGAACAGGAATGTCTTTGAACAATGAGTTGAAGAGCTTCAAAACTCTTCTTTCTTCTCTCATTCTAGACAAGAAGTACATCATCCTCCCGATCACCGTCACAGTCACCCTTGCCCTTGCTCTTGCGCTTGCCCTTTCCCTTTCCCGTGCCCTTGTTAATGGGCAGAATCCCAAACCTTGTATGCAGGGTAAAGACAAGGACTTTAAACAGAAACACATCCTTCGGGAGGACCTTAAAGTGGACAAAGCTAGGTGGAGCATGTGAGTTGAAAAAAACTACCACCACTGCGACGGAACAATTAAAAACTGCTGTCTTCTCTCTGATGCACACGCATTTTCTAATAACACACTAAATGTGTCAAAAGCCGTAGCATCATACAAATTAAGTCCTTTACATACCAGGGACATAATAAATAAACATCACAAATATGCTAAATACTCACCTGAGAATATGTTGCATCAAACTAGGGTCACACCAGTAGGTTGGTGTCAGTTGTTAGAGTGTGTGCCTCATGTACTGAAGCTACGTCCTCCCACAGCTTACTTTACTCTGCCTTTGATCAGCTTCAGTGGTATCCTAATCAATAATCAATCCTTGTGCCTAAATCCAACCAACAAAGCAGCGGCAGAGTAGTTTTATATTAGAGTAACATCAGTGTTTCCTGATTTTATATTTGGATGGACAGGATTTGTTTCCTACGTGAGCAGAGAGAACGTTCTCACTCTGCTTTTAGTGATGCATTATGGTCCATATATATTATTTTATGTGTGAAAAACAAACAGGTTTAAAAACTCATCCAATGAAGAATAAAAACCCATAATCAACAGCAGGAGCGTGTAACACTGTGACAGCTAAAAGTTGGACTGAAACAACATCAGTACTTAAGCAGTAAAACACTGATGTCATTACACAGATACCTGAAGGACAAAGGCCTCTGCGGCAGAACTGGAAAGCTCCCGCAGTCCTTCATCTACAACACAATGGAAAATGTTCGCAAGATCTGTCATAAAGACTGTCGGAATCCAGAAGACAACTTGTGTGTCAGCCCTCACACTATGACTGTATATGATGTTGTCTCTACTTGGAATGGTAAAGTTTGCACTGTCACAGGAGTAACTTGTTGGATACGTCAATTGGTTTTAGCATGTGATAAATTTGGAGATGGGTGCCAACCTGTCCATTATCAGGCAAAAAGTAAAGCAAAAGTGATAAATAAACCCTGTTAGTGTCCTGAGAGTAACTGACTTTAATGGAGGGATGGTTCTCCCTTGTTTGCAGCTGTCAGGCTAATTATTCCCTGACATCTGAAGTTTCTATCAAGCTTTCCTAAATGAATGATTTTTGCTTATGAGAATATAAAAGAATATTGACGTTCCTTCTTGTTCTTTAGTGACACTTTCTGTCAGATACATGTTAAAGCCTATTGCAACAACATTCAGTTAGACGAGCATGATGCTGTAAGAAACCATTGTAAGAGAGAAATGACTTTCAAAGAGACAACTATGAATTGAAGTACTATTTATCTACTGTGACAAGGTTTCCCTTTTGAAGGTGCAATATGTGAGAATTATAGTTTAAATCATTTAAAAATTATCAGCAGACTAAAAAACTACAGTTCTGATATTGTGTCAAAGACGTCTCTGTATTATGTTGAAGAGACATCCACTGAAGTTAGCATGCTAACCAGCTTCTCCCAGCAGTGGCCTTTTTGCCTCTGATTCACGTATTTCGTAGCACTCCGTGCTCTAGAATCTTTGCTCCGCAAGTAGTCCGGTCACTTACCACCCCATATTCGGTCGCTAAGCGCCGTCAGCTGATCTGTAGTCTACTTCATATTGGAAAAAACATACTCCTAGGCTGCTAGTATGGATGAGTTTCACATTAACTTTAATATTTTTGGAAAAATACGGTCATTTCGAATCTTGGCAAAAGGCTGAAACGGCGTCGGTTTGGCAAACTATATTTCTCTGCTGTAAAACACTATGAATTGTAACAAATAAATTGTAAAAACTACTACTACTAAGTACTACTACTGTGCTACTACAAACTATTCCTTACATATTGCACCTTTATGCTGAAGTTAATTTACAATTTTGTTAAAACATGTACGCTTAGCTCAAAAAGTTTGTTTGAAACTGTATTGTAACCCTGCTTGTTTTGCTTTGTATACTATTACAATGATGACTTAAAGCTGCATTAATTGATCTTTTAAATTTGAAAGAAAATGTTCCTGTTAGTCACGTGTGATAATGTTTATTAACAAACATATTTTGTGATTCACATGTTACTGTACATGTGTCTCTGAGTTGCTGTTTTTTCCTTTTATGATAAAATAAAACAGAGTTTGACGTCACATTTGTTGTTACTGACCTTCATCATCATCATCATCATCATCACACCACTGAATATTACCTGCAGGTTTCTGACTTTATATTGTGTTCCAGTCTTTTTTCTGTATTTGTCGTAGGAACTAGATGAGCTGCAGCTCTGCAGTAGTTTATTGCACGTGCAGGTGATGGTGTGAAGTATGTTTGCACTATCTTACTAGAAGCCCTGGCTGACACATCTATCTTTGCATTTGCATTTGGTTTTATCAACAGAAGCCTGACAGCCACACAGCAGGTCTCCATGAAAGGGCACTCATTCACTGAAACAGGAGTTGTTTCACAATAAAAGACAAACACATGATGTGAAATAGAGACGTCCAACATCAGCTCTCCACTGTTTTTAACAGGAAGTCAGGATATCTTTTGTTTTTTTTATTTATACACAAAGTACAATACAACGTTAATTAAAGGATAACTTTGGTCGATGTCAACATGCAGCTTTATTGCTCAAGCTACCCTTGACTTGCCAGTACCGAAGACATGAACACTTTTGGTCTACCTCTTACAGAGCTCCTTTACACTGTGTTTTAAGCATCTTTACATGCTCCAAAGCTCAACTCAAAAGTTATGCAACATCAGCAGACACCTTAGCACACAGCACTGTAGCGTGTATGACTCAACATGAATAAAGAAGTGGTTAAAACAGTGTGTTTGTGCAAGCAGCCACATACCAGTTTGTTGACATCCCTGTCTTCCGGTAGTCCAAACTAGTCGATCTTTGGAGCGTGCGCTTACTCCCTCACTGGCAGAAACGGAAACTTGAATTTTGCAGACAGAAACGTATTCCAGCATTTTCGTTTTTGTTCATAACGTACATGTTCATGTTACAGCCTGTCTTACGGAAGACAGGGATGTCAACAAACTACGGTATGTAGCTCCTTGCACAAACACACTGTTTTAACCACTTTTTTATTCATGTTGAGTCATACACGCTACAGTGCTGTGTTGTAAGGTGTCTGCTGATGTTGCATAACTTTTGGGGGGAGATTTGGAGCAAACGCTTAAAACACAGTGTAAACTTCTGACCCCATGCTGTTAGCTGTCAATGCTAACTCTCCGTTCAAGGAGCTCTGTAATGGTTGGACCAAAAGTGTTTGCGTCTTCGGTACTGGCAAGTCAAGGGTAGCTTGAGTGATAAAGCTGCATGTTGAAATCGACCAAAGTTATCCTTTAACTGCAGGAGGTTTAGTTGGTGTCATGGGAAGAGGTGGAAACTCTTCTTCCATAAATGATACCTGTACTTGGCCGTTATCAGCGGGCGGCGTGGGCGTAGCAGGCTTGCTAATAGAGTTAGCAGCACTCGCTAGCATCTTTAAAACATCGCTTTTTCTTTTGTCAGAGCTTTTCATTTTGGGTTTCGACATTCTCCAGAAGTAGCCGGGTAAAGATACTGTCGTTATCAGTTAAGGTAGTTAGTCTGTTCACATCTTACACTTTTAAAAAAAAGTTAGGTTTGCGGAGCTTGTCCAAACGTGTGTGGTTAGAGCGCCATCTTTAGCCACTCCCAGCTGATTTGGTTGTCTTGCATGTCCTGATTTGTCCTGCATCCTATCATGTGACCTCATGACCTCGCTACCTAGAAATGTGCACTTCCTCATTCAGCAGAAATTGTGGGTTTTTCTAACACGTGGACATTACACAATTTCTCTGTATTGTAATTGGCCGAATTATTGGTTGTGATCAGATGTTCACAAGGCAAGAGGAGGTTTATAAAGGCAAAATTCACTCCAGGCTTCTGTCAGAGATTCCAGACTGACACAGCAACAGAGTAAGGTGAGAAAACCTCTACGTCTGTCTACATTTCATTTTTATTCAAAAATATCTTCATTGCTTGTTTTTCTTTTTTTTTTTTTTTTTTTTTACTTCTAAGCAGAATTCAGCAAATTAGGTTTAAAATGAATACATTTAGATTTGAAATTAACCAGAGATCTGTTGCACAATTACCAATTGATGTCTGTTTTGCGAAACTACGTTTATTGATGTAAACCAAAATTTGATGAAGTAATATTGAGATGCCCCCAAATGAAAATAAATAGGTAAATAAAAACAACTTCAGGACTGGCAGCCTGTGTCTCCGTTTGGCTGCTCTGTAGTACTTGACAAAAACGTACATTATTTGCTAGCTACTTAAAACGTTTCATCATGTTCGGTTGTTTCAGGAGTCATCTCATGTTACTGTTGGTAAAAATGTTCTATTTTTGTTGCTTCATCATAGAAAAAAAGCCTATAAACAACTTAACAACAGGGAATTTAAATATGTGTGTTTTATTGAATTAACAGAGGATTTGTCAGCACCGATTGGTCAGTAAAATTGCAGAAAAGGAAAAGCATTCACAGCAACTCCACTGACCGCTAGTCACAGCCATGGATCAGCTTGCTGCCTTTAAACATCATCGACTCATGACAAAAGAGACACCGTCAGGCAGGAAGCTTCATTGTGGTGAGAGGCAAATCACGTCAAACTGATCCGTGGCTGTGACTTGCATTGAAAGTAGCAGCTGTAAGTGTTCTTCTTCCCTGCACAGTGTTATTATAATTGAAGAATCTTCACTGACAAACGTCCTCTAATTCGGTCTTAAACACGTTACATTTTCTATAAATTCTTCACAATAAAATTCCCCTGTTATGTTGTTATTTAAAAGTTTTCATTATGAAGCTGCAAATTCAGGAAATGAGGGGATTTCACCAGCAGTAACAAACGGCAGAAAGCGGATAATGTAAGATTATGATGAGCAGCCGGAAGTGAAGAGGGAAGGTTTAACTTTGGTTTACACTGATAAACTTGGTTTTATTGAACATCATTGAGATTAAAACTAAACTCTGATTAGAACTGTTAGATCCCGAGTTTACCCCTCCAGGAGGCACTCGACCAGATCTCCGTTTAAAGGGTTAGATCCCTGAACCTACAAGAGGTTGCTTAAAACTTGCAATTTTAAATAGGGATTGCTTAAGCTGGTGGTGAGGAGACTCGCCTAGCTTCTAACTGCCTGAATCCAAACGTCCACCCTGCTTCCTCTGGTTTGGCACCTGACATGAATAGCCCTTGCGTCAGAACCCTAAGGGACTGTTTCAATTTGGTTGGCTAGAGTAACCTTTAAGAACCTTTAAGATATTTTTCACACTTAACACCTGACTTTTACTTTCAAAGAGACATAGAATCAATGTCCACAACTTTAACTTTAACTATATTATGGAGGTTTTATTGCATAGATTTTAGCAAGGGCAAAACATACAGCGCAATACTTATTTCAATTACTATCAATCATTATGAAAAATCCTTATTGATAAATCACAATACTGTAAATAACAAATTAATCTTAAAGAGCTGAAGCCTGGTTAGAAATACTAAAATTTAAGTGAGATGGAGAGGGTCAGGTCTTTTCATGGCTTGCCTTCTCTTCCTGCTGAGAGTCCAAGTCCCTGAGGCAAATCACAACCCCGGCCGAGTTCTCGTAACTTCCTCAATGTCCAAACTTCACGCTAGCAAAGTGAACAAAAGCACTCCAATATCCAAATTGTAATCCACATCATGTTGGCAAAAATGGTTAATCTGTTGTGCTCTTAATTCCTTGGTCTGTTTCTGCTGAAGATTTCTTGAAGTCCTTTCTGCGATGTTAAGGCTGCTCACATTCTCCGTCTCAGGTGTTTCTTCAAGGCTTGAGCAAGTGGAAGAACGAACTTTAGTCCGTGCTCCTCAGGTTATATACACTTCGGACACTGGCTTGTTTTTGTGTCCTTTTTAGGACAGGTTTTCAGCATCTCTCCATTCACTGGTTGATAACACGTTGATTAACATTTCATAATGCTTCTCTCTTGCTTTGGACGGTGGCACGGTTTTATGTCCTTATTAGGACATTTTCCCACCATCTCTCCGTTCAATGACTAATAGTCTCTTGATGACGGCTAACAATTTCATAATGATCTAACATGCCTCGGTCACGGTCTTTGCCCGTGCCCAAATCAGATGTTGACACTTCCTTTTGGCCTCACGTTGACCTGACCAGTTCTTAACACTTTCTCATGACCTCAGCTCAACCCCAGACAAAAACAAAGCCTTGAGTGTAATATTTCCTCTTTCTCACACACACAATGTGTCGCCATTTCCTCTTCACTTCCTATTTCAACACACCTTTAATGTAATGGTTTAACACTTTCCAGTGAATTTATGGCAAACACAATGCAGCCGGCAAAGCTTTAATATATTTCAGAATCATTTCAGGCCTAAGTATTCTGTCCCTTTCTTGTATTTGTGTCTGGCAGGAGTGTATGACTCTCAACTTTTCTGACACTGTCTCCGTGTGTGTGTACATACTGGTATTTATATTAGACAGGAGTAAATGGATCTCAACGATTTTGACAGAACTAATCTTAAATCATTTTAATCATCGTTGGTGTAACCCAGTCGAAATTATTTGAAAAGTTTCCTCATCATCAGGCCTGCTTTTCAACCCTTATATACATATACATTATCAACATGAATGTTCTTGTGAACAAGGCATTCATCAGCTCGAAATCTCTTTTCTCACTCTAGATATAATGAACGTCATTCTCCTGACTGCCGTAATCTTTGCTGTAGCCCTCGATATCGGGGCTCAAGGACAACCCTGTCAGCAGAGAAGCAGCAACAATGCATACAACACATTTGTCTACAGACACATCCTGAACAGCAATAACTTGAACAGAAATTCTAAAGCTTCATGGGAAAAGTGAGTTAAAAGTTTTGATCAATTATTTCCTTTAGAAAGAACCAGTAATTGTTGCTTTATTGCAGTTTAATTGAACTCAATCCTACAGTTCAGTGCTATGTTTAACTAGCATCTGTGTGATCAGGTAGTGACATGACAACACAGGAGCACTCAGGTTCAAACAGCACCAGCTGTGTGTTTTCAGTGAGCCACATTCAGTTATATTGTTCTCAAAACTAAAGTTTCACATATCGGACAGTTGGTAAATTTTGGGCGTGTTTAAACCTGTGATGTTCAAAGTTTGCTTCCCAAAAGGCCCCTTTAACAACCTCAGTCTGGCTCTTGACAAACGATGATCAGTTTAATAGTTGTAACATGTACCAACAGTTGATGATTATTGTATGACTACAGTTTGAGAACCGCCATTGTTATAAGTACAAACATGGAACACTGTGACAGCTGAAAGTTGTACATAAACAATGTCAACACTATGCAGTTAAAGAATGATCTCATTACACAGCTACCTAACGAGGAAGAAACTCTGTGACAGAGTTCCAGTTCAGTCCTTCATCGACGCCTCAGCGAGTCAAGTTCAGCAGATCTGCCGTAACGGTGGCCGGCGTGTGGTGAATGGAGGAAACCTGTGCATCAGCAACTCAATCATGACTGTATATGATGTTGGATCTCAATGGGTGAATGGGAAATGCACGGTTACAAGTCGAAATCATCGCCAACAGAAAGTGGTTGTAGCGTGTGATAATGTTGGAAACGTGTGCCGCCCTGTCCATTATGAGGCATACAGGAATCAACAACCAGCAAATGTACGCTGCAGTTGAGGCACATCATTGTGAGTTAGTTCACTCTGTTTCCAGCTGTCAGGCTCATAATTCCCTGACGTTTAAAGTTTCAGTCAAGCTGAGCTAAATGATTAAATGATTTCTGCTTATAAGAATATAAAGAATATTGATCTTGTTCTTCAGCCACACATTCTGTCAGATACACCTTAAACCTGCTTCCACATCATTCTGTCAGATGTTTTGTTCTACACATGGCATGAAGAGACAACTATGAATTAAGGTACTATTTTTCTTTATACAATGTCAGTAGTCCTGTATTAAACATTATCTACCGTGGTGAGGTTTCCATTTTAAAGGTGCAATATGTGGGACATTGTGTAAAAAATGTGTTTGTTGTGTTGAAGAGATATCCACTGAAGTTAGCATGCTAGTAGCTACAGTCATGACTGTTTAAGAAGAACACAGTCAGCAGCAGTTAGCAGTTTGTCTGGTGATATGCTGCCCTCTATTTGTTAGTCATATGAATTAAAGGAGGCCAATTCTAACTTATTGCACCTTTAACCTAATAGCTAATTTACAGCCTTGTTAAAACATGTATGCTTAGCTCAAAATGTTTGTTTGAAACTTTATTGCAATCCTGCTTGATTTGCTTTGTATGCAATCAAATTGATTCCTTAAAGCTGCTTTGAAACATTAAAATCAAATTTGAACTTCAAATGTTGTTCCTGTTCATCACATGTTCCGTTCTCTTTTCGGCTTTTTCCGTGAGGGTCACAGAGATGTTTTATCCCCCCTTTTTCAGGGGAGGTTATTGGGGCCAAATCCAGCGACTGTGGGCAAAGGCCTGGGCACACCCTAAACAAGTTGCCAGCTCATTGCAGGACCCTTGCTGATGGCAGTGGCTGCCACACAGGTGCCAACTGCGCATCAGGAGCAATTTTGGGGTTCAGTATCTTGCTCAGGGATACTTCGGCATGTAGCTCAGTTCCACCCCAGGGGAGCCGGGATACGAACCAGTGACCTTCCGATCACTAGTCCAGCAGCTCTACCCACTGAGCTACAGCCACCCTAATGAGTGATAAGAAAATGTATATTAACAAACTCATTTTGTGATTCACATGTTTCTCTACATGTGTCTCTGAGTTGCTGTTTTTTCCTTTCATGATAAAATGAAACAGTGTTTGATGTCACATTTGTTGTTACTGACCTTCATCATCATCATCATCATCATCATCACACCAATGAATAATACCTGCAGGTTTCTGACTTCATATTGTGTTTCAGTCTTTTTCCTGTATTTGTTGTAGGAACTAGATGAGCTGCAGCTCTGCAGTAGTTTAGTGCACGTGCAGGTGACGGTGTGCAGTATGTCTGCATTATCTTACTAGAAGTCCTGGCTGACATGTCTATCTTAACATTTGCATTTGATTTGATCAACAGAAGCCTGACAGCTACACAGCAGCTCTCCATGAAAGGACACTCATTCACTGAAACTGGAGTTGTTTCACAATAAAAGACAAAAGCATGATGTGAAATACAATAATTATAAATAAAACACACTGGAAATAAATGATGTTTAAAGGTGTTCACACTGGAGATGAACATAAAGCCACTTGATTGTTTGATTAGACCTGCTGATTCATATCATCTGTAAGTTTTATATCAGGGGAACCTGATCAAGTCTGACTCATGATATCTCATATATGGAGGAACAACAACACAACTTCACTAGCAAGGACCACACCATCAACGAGATGCGTTTAAGGATTTATTAGTGACAAAGGATAACGAAGTGTCGAAGATCTTGGTTCTTTTGTGTTCTTCGAGTGCGTTGTGGGGATTCTTGTAGAGAATCCGCCGCCGCTCCCGGGCAGCGACGGACCCCCTCATGGACCTACGAAGGAGAGGAGAGAAAGAAGAAACAGACAGAGAGAAATGGGGTGGGGGGGAGGGGTGCAGAATACGAGAGCGAAGCAGATGAGAGGGTCAGGTGGTTATTTATAGAAATGCTGAAGTTGGCGCTGTTGAGGTGTGGTCCTGCTCCTGAAACTTCGCCAATTAAGCTTCAATTCACTAGCAAGGACCACACCATCAACGAGATGCGTTTAAGGATTTATTAGTGACAAAGGATAACGAAGTGTCGAAGATCTTGGTTCTTTTGTGTTCTTCGAGTGCGTTGTGGGGATTCTTGTAGAGAATCCGCCGCCGCTCCCGGGCAGCGACGGACCCCCAAAAACCTCCAATTACTTGAGAAGAGATTGAGCGGATCTGAGATCTTTGAGGTCTGAACAGATGTAACGGTGGTACGTTTGGGAGGACCAGCGGCCTATGAGATGTATGAAGTGTTCTGGGAAGCCATTACGGGAGGCTGAAGTGGCAGCGCCGATTCTGAAGGAGTGCCCAGAGTAGTTGTCGGGCAAAATACCAGACAATGAGAGCACCCGGCGAAAGTGATGGTGGAACCAGAATCGAGTAGCCACTTGGCTGGATTCGGAGATGAAAAGAGGATCTGTCGTTGTTGTGAGATTTACGGAATTGCAAGAAATTTGCGAGGGTTTCGAAGGGATTCAGTGGTGATTGGACCTTGAAGAAGAAGACGGGTGTAGGCGGACCAAATTGATTGGTTTTGGTTTGCTTTAAGTGGAACACCATAGTGTCGTCTGAAAAGCAAGACAAGTCAGAAATGCAAGCATGACGGCTTGAGTCGAAGTGAATGGTTGAGGAGGTGAATTCGGAGCATCTGAGGAAGCCAAAAGGCAAGCAAGAACATGGCTTCCAGGGTTTGGGCGACTTGAGGAGTGCCGTACCCGGAACGGATTGTGTGGAGGCAGATTAACGGCAAGTTGGCATTAAGAGGAAGACGGCGAGGGCTTAACGAACTGTTAACGAACAGCCGGTTATTGTCTTGGAAAGAAGCTGATACCGCTAAGGTAAGCTTGGTGGTGCGTGATTTGTCATGAGGAATGGGTGTAAGTACTGAAGAAGTCGTGGTGATGAGATCGAATGACGGAAAGGTTGTGTTGTATTGGTCGTGAAAGTAATGGAAGCTTTCCAAGCTGTCCAGTAGGAAGAGAGGGTCGAGGGTGATAGGATGTTGATGGTGGAGCTCTGGTAGTCGCTTATCAGGGGTATAAGCGCAGGATTTACGAGTTAAATGTCGACGCCCAACTGGCGTAGGGAAGGTATCTGCGTGAGGTGCCAAGCTTCTGAACTTCTGGCATTCATTAGCGAGCTTCGGGGGCGATTCTGCCACAAGCCATCTTCCTTTGTAGAAACCCCCAAAACCGGCCTAAGGAGCAGCATCGCTGTACAGATGGATGTCATGTGGGTTAGTTGGTTGGTCATCGTAAAAGAAAGTGATTCCGTTCCAATTGGTGATAGGGTTGAGTCACGGACAGATTTCAGCAAGGCTCGAGCTATCCAGGGAGATGGAGGTCAAGAGTGATGGGACGGAAGGGACAGAAGTTGACGTTTGGTGCGGCGCTGGGCGCAGAAGAAGGTTCGGCTGAGCTTTCCGACCGGGAATGAAGTCTAAAACTTGTTAGTGTCAAGAATGATTCCGAGAAACTCAAGGGATGTGGAGGGGCCCTCTGTTTTCTCTGCGACGATGGGACCCCGAGGTTGGAGAAGACTGAAGTCAGGGTAATCAGGCCGGAAGCGGGTGGCGATGTGGTGGGGGGAAATTGTTAGACTGGATCCAGCTGAGGGCTTCAGGTGGGGTGTCGAAGAGTTTAGGCTGCTTTGCGACCAAAGGTGAGCCTAACGGCGAAGTAATATATACCACGCCAATGGATGCTGAAGAAACGGCAGAAGTCGGGGTGAATAGGGAGGACTTTAAGAGCACTGGTCTGTTCCTGGACCTTCCTTAACTTCCTTAGCGAGCGTGCGGTCAACTGAATCTGGCTCGGTTATGGTCGACTGAAGATTTTCGATTTCAAAAGAGATAGATGATTGTGTGGAGTCCGGGGTGAAGACCTTCTTCAAGTCCTTTATGAGAAACTAGCTTTGGCGAGGTAGGTTGTACGGGCATTCGGGGTGGGCGTGGCCCCCGCTGCAGAAGGAGTAAACGTGGAGGAAGCGGCACTGGGACACGGTGCATCCGGTACTGTTGAAGCTGTTGCAAATCGAACAACCTCCTTGGTGCATGACGGGCCTGCCTTTCTTATATACGCCGTTGATTATGGGAAGATGACAGAAGGGGTAGATGACATCTGTTCTGGAGGTATGGGTGCTGGTGGAGCTGCCGACAACAGGCGAGAGAAGGCTGAAGCTCTTGTTTGGTTTTTTGTGCGGCCCAGTGTGGGTAGCTGTGTATAAAGTGAAATTAGTGGTTGCCTGTTGAGGGGGAAGAACGGGTGCCGGCATCCCGGTGCTGACGACCCCAGCCGACATGAGCTGCTGGGACTGATGGAGCTGGGAGATGGAAGCTCCCTGCATCCCGGCATAGGGTGCTGGCACCTGGTGCCAGGAGTTGAAGCGAGGTGCTGTGGTTGCTGGAATTAGACGGCAGAGGGCACTGGCATCTTGGTGCCAGGAGACTTGGTTGAAGCGAGGTGCTGTTGTTGATGGAAACAGGAAGCAGAGGGCGCTGGCATCCTGGTGCCACGAGCCCTGGTTGAAGCAATCTGCTGTGGTTGCTGGAAATAGGCACCAGAGGGCGCTGGCATCTCGGTGCCAGGAGCCCCAGTTGAAGCGAGCTGCTGTGGTTGCTTGAAACGCGAAGCAGGGGGTGCTGACATCTCGGTGCCGGGAGCCCCGGTTGATCAAGCTGCTGTGGTTGCTTGAAACGGGAAGCAGGGGGTGCTGTCATCTCGGTGCCGGGAGCCCCGGTTGATCAAGCTGCTGTGGTTGCTTGAAACGGGAAGCAGGGGGCGCTGGCATCTCGGTGCCAGGAGCCCCGGTTGAAGCGAGCTGCTGTGGTTGCTGGAAACAGGAAGCAGGAAGCAGAGGGCTCTGGCATCTCGGTGCCAGGATGAGAATCAGAATCAGAATCCTTTAATGTTCCGCAGACGGGGGAATTTGTTTCTCGCAGCAGCAGAATATTACGAGAACAGAGCAATAGCAAAATAGATAATAGAATGGACACTATAATTAAAAAGGGAAAGAAAATGGAATCGAATCGACGTATATACATATTTACATGATGTAGTGCAAGAATGGACAGTAATTTTTAATATACAGACCGGAGCGGTTGAAGCGAGCTGCTGTGGTTGCTGGAAACAGGAAGCAGACGGCGCTGACATCTCGGTGCCAGGAGCTCCAGTTGAAGCGAGCTGCTGTGGTTGCTAGCAGTGGGCGGTAGGGGGCACTGGCATCTCGGTGCCAGGAGCCCCGGTTGAAGCGCGCTGCTGTGGTTGTTGGAAAAAAGCAGCGGGGGGCGCTGGCATCCCGGTGCCAGGAGCCCCCCCAAAGGTTAGCTGCGGTGATGGCTGGAACTGGATGGCGGTGGGCACTGTGGAGTTTGCCCTTGAGGTTGTAGGTTGCTGTAGCTGATGATGATAATCCTGATAGAAGTTGGAGGGTCCTAGAATGCATCTGGGCGCTCCCTCTGGAGTGTAGTGATGCGAGAAGTGGTGGCGGAAACTCTGGAGTTGTTTGATCTGGCAGAGGATCTCTGTCTCTGCTTTTGCTGCTGCTCTTTGTTTTCTTTGGGCTGTGTTATTTGATTGTACTGTCCCTTTAACAAGAGCGTAGACGTCACTGTCTGTAGGGCTGTGCGTGATGACGTCACCTGGAAGCGATCTGGTGTCGATGATGAAAATCCTGATGGGGATTGGAAGGTCCTGAAATCCATCTGGGCACTCCCTTTGGAGTGGAGTGATGACGAGAAGTGGTAGCAGAAACTCTAGAGTCATTTGATCTGGCTGAGGATCTCTGTCTCCACTTTTGCTGCTGCACTTTCTGTTGTCTATGAGCTTTCTGCTGTCTTTGGGCTGTAGTATTTAATTGTACTGTCCCTTTTAACAGGAGCGTCGACGTCGCGGTGTGTTGCGTGCGCGTGATGACGTCACCCGGAAGAGAGCTGGTGTTGACGGAAGAAGCACACATGCGTGTGGAGAAAGTTTGGCTTTATAGTCCATTCGGTGAAACAGAATTCATTTGTCGTTTAAAGTTTTCTGGGGAGTGGCTACTGTCCAATCGGTGACTGTAGAAGATGAAAGCCGGTCGGGGGAACTCACCGGAGCGTGGAGACGTTGAGACCGGCGAGTTGTTCGGCCGGTGTTGGCGGAACGATGGCGGGAGGCTTCGCTTCTTGGAGGTGAAGGAGTCGGCGAACCATGGCGAACTGCAGCGACGGTGACTTTCTGTTCCGGAATTTCCTCGTCCTCTCTTTGCTGCGGAAGGAGGTGGGCTGGGAGACACGGGAGAGTCGTTGGACGAACTATGATAATCTTGGATGTTGAGGAGAGATGAACCAGGCGGGATGCGAACTCGCTCGCGCCCTAGCCGGCTGTAGGGCCACTGGAATCAGGGTCTCGGGAACGGAGGTGACGGGAAAGTTGTCGGCTTCAGATGAATGGTGATCCTGATCTCGTCTGAAAGATCATCCCACAGGGATAGTGATACGAAGTCCATGATGAGGTGAGTAGAGCCTGATGTTGCTCGTACAAAAGTTTGGATGTGCTCGGGCGAGGCGATGTCGCGTGATCTCGTTTCTGGGTGCGAGAGCGCAGAATACGAGAGCGAAGCAGATGAGAGGGTCAGGTGGTTATTTATAGAAATGCTGAAGTTGGCGCTGTTGAGGTGTGGTCCTGCTCCTGAAACTTCGCCAATTAAGCTTCAATTAAAGAATGAGAAACACAAAACAGTAGTTCAATAAACTCAAAATGATGAGATGAAGACATTGTGGATGTTTCCTGTCCTTTAGTCAGTCTGATGTGGCAGAATTAGTTTCTCCTCAGTGCCACTTAACACACACTGAAGGAACTATTTCTCCATGTCGATCGATTCATTTCTGCACTTTATTCATTCATTCTAACTGCCATCCTGACACAGCTCAGGCACACTAAATGTCGGACATTTACTGATTTTCTTTCTCTTGTTTTGAGTCGTCAGGAAAACTGACAATAACTTGATTACAGACGTCCAACATCAGCTCTCCACTGTTTTCAACAGGAAGTCAGGATATCTTTTGTTATTTCATTCCTACACAAAGTACAACACAACGTTAATTAATTACATGGTGTGTTTGTGTGAGAGAAAGACAGAGAGAGAGTGTGTATGCAGTGAAACACCTCGGCTGTGTAACAGTTTAATATCCATAATATTAAAAGCCTGTAGGCCTTTATGTTTAAAGCTTCATTTGGAGGCTAATATTAGAATACCATTTATTTTCATAGTGAGAAAAAGTGTGAGGCAGCCATATAAACTAAACTACAATAATAATGTTAATAAAGAGGGAGAGAGAGAGAGTGTGTGTGAGGACGTGGGATGTCAGATCTTTACTCTGGTTTTATTATCTATTGAAATGAACTGATGGCGTGAAGAAGTTTGCTTCATGCAAAGAGATTTGCATTCAGCCTTGTGACAGTCGGCTGAGTGAAGATGTTTTACAAACCGAGGTAGAAGTTATCTGACTGGAGAATATCTAACCGGTGGAGGCGGTGTGAGTCCAGGCTGTAGATGGCGACTGCACAAAGTCCAGAACAGTAATGACTTTGAACAGCGAGTTAACGAGCTCCAAAACTCTCATTTTGTTCTCTCATGCTAGACGAGATGAACATCATCCTCCTGATCACCACTTGCCCTTGAAAGTCTTGGTCAGCGCAACGATCACAGCCGTACATACAGCGATTCTTATGATTACAACTTGAAGCAAATTTACAAATGACACATTAAAAAAAGTACGTTATCACTGCTTTGTGTGTGTTGTTTGGTGCTGTGAATTGAGTTGATGAGATCTCCGCTCAGAACAGCTGCATGCTAGAAACGACCACTTTCTCATCCACACAGTCACTCGATCAGTTCACACATTTTTATTCTAAAAGGGACATTCTTGTTTGTACAACAATCAGATTTTCTTTGAGATGTTCTCTTAAATTGTTCTCAGGTTTCATGTATATCATTCAAGAGATTTTATTGTTCACATTTCCCACTGAAACTTGTTAGAAATCTAATGAATAATATTTCCTTCCATTTTTAAAACAAGTGTCATTAATGACAAGCATTGTCTAGTGGTATATATGTATAACATTTGGACACCGTTTAATCCCTTCTGCCTCTGAGCAAGATTCGTGTCTCTGTTTAGCTGTTTTTACTTTCATGATAAACATCTCATTTGTCATCGTACCTGACCATCAAACATCACCGTCTGCTGTGCTGAAGCAGTACGGGAGTTTAATCAATGACTGACCCATCTTGTTTTTCTTGTACCAATCCTCACACTTTCATTCCTAGCTGCCAAGAAAAGTGCGCTTCCTCATTCACAAGATACAGTTGGTTTTCGTCAACACGCGGACGTTACACGAGTGTGCATTATTTTAGTTGGCTGTTAACTTTCTGGGCTGTGATCATTCATTGTCATTCAGAAGACTGAGAAATGTGACTGAGAACATCTTTTTCAAAGTGGTTGAACCAGAGTGGTATTTACAGTGAAGCTCCCAATGATAAGATGGTTGATAACAGTTGAGTCTCATTCCCAACTCATCAAATACTGACACTTCTGGATGGCAGCCGACCCAACCTACAGTCACAAAGCGCGTATTTGAAGAGTTGGGAATGAGATTGAAAACTATCTTACCAACAGGAGCTTTAAAAAATGTGCCTCAGGAATTTTTTAGGGAGAATACATGAAGGACAGGTTGAAGGTTTCATTTCTATTACCAAATCAGTTAGAGAGGTTAACAAAATAGGATTAAATTACCAGAGGGAGACCATGATTGGACAATCTTGGGGAGAGATGCAACTTCTAATATACAATAAGACAGAAAGAAAGAAATTCTTCACATATTTCAGGGCTGACACGTAATATCTCACTCATGATTTGGCTAACCATGTTGAGCAACATTTTTGGGCTGGACTGATTGTTCTCAAATAAAGAAGCAACATAGAAATAAAGATTTAGACTTTTAAACCTCTTTGTGAAATTGGGAAAGGACGGACATATTTAAGGGCAACCCCACTACCCCTGACTGATTTTCTTGGGCTGATTTAAGAAACAATAACCTGGTGGAAAGTGAATCTTTCATGTCCTTAATTTGCATCTTATCATGTCTCACAGTGACTTGGTGCTTATGAGTTGATCTTGTTTTTCTTGTTGTTCTTGTACCCGTCCACACAGTTTCATTCCCAGCTGCCAAGAAAAGTCCGCTTCCTCATGCACAAATGCAGTTGGTTGCCAACATGTGGACGTTGCACAACTTTGCAGTATTTCAATTGGCTGTTAACTTTCTGGGTTGTGATCATTTATCGTCGTTCATGAAGACGAAAGGAGATTTACAAACAAAGAAAGAAATCTGTCAGAGAGTGCTGATCAACCCCAGACTGACAACGCAAGCGGGGACGGTGAGAAACCTTCTCTGCATCTGTCTGAATTAAATTTTTGCCATATTGATCTTTATTTAACTCAAATTACATTATTGTTTTGTGTGTCTGTTTGTCCTTACTGTACTTAACATATAGAGAAAACCTGCAACCAGTTAGCCCACACAGTATGTCAAGTCCAGATGATAATAGACGGATTGTAAATCACGATACATACAATAAAAAGAGCTTGTTCACTGCTACTCTATCACACTTCTTTAAACAAATGATGGGCTGATGGATAACTGTAGACTATGGTTGTGTTGCACTAACAAGGAATCAGCTTCTTAAAGCAGATTTAATCAAAATTTCAGTTTATATCACTTAGCACCAAAGCTGTGTGGAATTAGTTTAAGATTAGTTCTAATCAGAGTTTTGCAAAACTAGGTTTGAATCCAGATTATGATTAAGTAGAGTTTATTGTTGCACAATTCAAAATTTAACTCTGTTTTGTAAAACCAGGACTCTTGTTAAGTTAGACCTGAACTAAACTGAGGTTTAAATGAAATCTTTCTTAAAGCTGCTATAAGTGATATTTACTTATTGAAACAAGTGTTGAATAGCTTTATATTCCAGCAGTCATCACTGTTACAGAGTGTTTGGTCATTATTAATGTTAATGTTGTTGAGAACAAGGCATTAATCAGCTTTTAATCTCTTTTCTCACTCTAGACATAATGAAAGTCCTTCTCCTGACTGCCATCATCTTGGCTGTAGCCCTCGATCTCGGGGGGCAAGGAAAGTCTTCTTACATCCTCAGATTATATAATTATATCGCCGGAGTCCCTGCTTCACAGCCCTGTCAGCAGACAAACAGCAACAATGCGTACGACACATTTGTCCACAGACACATCCTGAACGACAATAACTTGAACAGAACTTCTGAAGCTTCATGGGCAAGGTGAGTTAAAAGTTTGATCAATTATTTCCTTTAGAAAGAACCAGTAATTGTTGTTTTTTTGCAGTTTAATTGAACTCAATCCTACAGTTCAGTGCTAGTGTTTAACTAGCATCTGTTATCAGGTAGTGACATGACAACACAGGAACACTCAGGTTCAAACAGCACCAGCTGTGTGTTATCAGTGAGCCACATTCAGTTTTATTGTTCTCATAAAAATTTAGGGTGTTTTCAAACCTGCACTGTTCAAAGTTTGCTTCCCAAATGCTTTAACAAATCAGTCTGGCCCCTGCTCATTTTGTTAGTATGTTAATTAGCTCACTCATCAGTGTTAATTTCATTGACGAAGACTATGACGAAAAATATTCGTCAACGAACCTTTATCACGGACGAAAACTAAATGAAAACAAAATAAAAAGTCAGATATAATGACGAAGACTGTGACGAAATATAACTGACACTTTAGTCAACGAATAAAAACGAGACAAAAATGTTAGGGTGGGACGAATGGAGAAGAGATCCAATCAGAGCGAATCTCTTGAGGGTAGGTTGACCGATGCAGATTACAGCAGAGCCATTCTAAAAAGCCACGGCAAGCTAAACAGGCAGCAGCGTCTACACAGAAGGCGAGCATAGACGAGTTTGCAGAACTTCGCACAGTTTTGTGGACGTTTTCACAAGAGTTAGGTTGTTAACATGATATTTAGTTGCACAGCTTTGGTGGATTTCCGCTGACTTCGCTCGTTAGCAAGACGCTAGCGTTAACGGTTTGCAGTGCACCCGGTCCGAGGGCAACAGCATGCCTCATGAACAACAGAAATGTCAGAGCTAGGTCCAGGACGAAAACGAAGAATTGACATCTGGGCACACATCACATATGACAACCAGACCGTCTGCAAACCGTGTGGAGCAAAAACACCACCAAATTGAAGCGACATTTACGGAGAGTTAGAGAGAGAGAGATTTTCAGTTGACACAAACTGATTGATTCATTGTTATTAATTACTTATTGACTGAGATTAATTGATCGTAACTATGATTGAGTCAATCATAGTTACAGTATTACCAACAGTATAGATTATAAGTAATTTGTTGTAAATATGGTTTTCCTTTATTGTTATCATTTATTATTTCCAAACCCTTGCTTTGGCAATATGTACAGTGTTACCTCATGCCAATAAAGCCATTTGAATTAAAATGAATTGAGAGAGAGAGAGATTTACCACTCACTAAGCCTAGACTAAGACTAAAACTCTTATGATATTTAGTCGACTAAAACTAGACTAAGACTTATGTCTGTCAATAAGCACAACAGTATGGAAGCCATATATGGTCATGGGTCAAACATATTATTTCCTTTGTTTTCCCGTGAGTTCAATTTTGTTTCTCAAGATCACAAGTAGTTATTTATGTCCAAAGCACAGAATGACAAAATGTTGTGCAATGTTTTTTTCTTTCCTTTTGCATAGTAATTGTTTTTCAATTTTCATTGTGAAAACTAATAAACAAAGTGAAGTTAATATGGCTCTTCTTATAAAGACGTTGAATAGGCCTGACCATGTTTGTGGGCCGTCAGCTTGCTAGCTACATTTAACCAGAGAGCAATTTTGGATAATTGAATCCAAGCTACCTAAACTGACAAGGGTTGTTGGGTTAGTGGGGCCCATTTCTGAATCTTTAAGTGGTGGGGGCCATGATATCACCCAATCAGGCCGGTTCTGTGGTCCAGACGGACCAGCCCGCTCTTGACAAACGATGATCAGTTTAATAGTTGTAACATGTACCAACAGTTGATGATGATTGTATGACTACAGTTAGAAAACGGCCATAAGTACAAACACTGAAGACTATGAAAGCTGAAAGTTGTACATAAACAATGTCAACACTGTGCAGTTAAACAATGATCTCATTACACAGCTACCTAACAGGGAAGGGACTCTGTGGCAGAGTTCCAGTTCAGTCCTTCATCGACGCCTCAGAGAACGAAGTTCAGCAGATCTGCCATAACAGTGGCCGGCGTGTGGTGGATGGAGGAAACCTGTGCATCAGCAACTCAATCATGACTGTATATGATGTTATATCTCAACAGGTGAATGGGCAATGCACGGTTACAAGTCTAATTCCTCGCCAACAGAATGTTGTTGTAGCGTGTAATAATGTTGGAAACCTGTGCCGCCCTGTCCATTATGAGAAATACAATAATCAACAACCAACAAATGTACTCTGCAGTTGACACACATCATCGTGAGTTAGTTCACTCTGTTTCCAGCTGCCAGGCTCATATATCCCTGATGTTTAAAGTTTCAATTAAGCTCAACTTAATGATTAAATGATTTCTGCTTATAAGAATACAAAAAAAATCATTGATCTTGTTCTTCAGCCACAAATTCTGCCGGATACATCTTAAAGCTTCTTCCACAACATTCTGTGAGATGAGCATTATGGAAGAAACAAGTGCTACATATGACATGAAGAGACAACTATGAATAACGGTACTATTTTTCTTTATACAATTTCAGTTGTCCTGTATTAAACATTATCTACTATGGCGAGGTTTCCATTTTAAAGGTGCAATATGTGAGACATTGTGTCAAAGATGTGTGTGTGTTGAAGAGATATCCACTGAAGTTAGTCATGACTGTTTAAGAAGAACTCAGTCAGCAGCAGTTAGCAGTTTTTCTGGTGATATGCTGCCCCCTATTTGTTAGTCGTATGAAGTAAAGGGGGCCAGTTCTTACGTATTGTACCTTTAACCTAAAAACTAATTTACAAACTTGTTAAAACATGTACGCTTAGCTCAAAATGTTTGTTTGACACTTTATTGTAATCCTGTTTGTTTTGCTTTGTATGCAATCAAATTGATGCCTTGATTAATCTTTGAAACATTAAAATGAAATGAATTGTTAGGATTCACACTTTTTCATTAACAACCACCACACCATTGTCGACTGCTCAGAAGTGACCCTATGACCCCTGTCCTGCTAAATGGTATGCATTCATATATCCCAGTCATCTTATGTCTGCCCCATGCATAGTCTGTGCCTAACACTGCCATGCATCGCTCATTGTCTGCCCCATTGTAACTATCAACTATAACTTTTCCCATCTTATCTTATTGCACATTATTAACAGAGCTGTACATATCCTGTTGACAAATGAGACAGGTCAGAAGCGTTAGGCCTTTTTATGAGGGACTAAACATAGGAGAGCAAAGCCAGGATATGAGAAAGCACCCACCACCCTTTTACTTTCACACATTTCACCGCGGAGGCCTCAAGGCCAGCGATAACGCCTTACACTCCCAACCCTAGCTTAAACAAGAGCAGATGAGCAGGAAGACAGGACAGGGACTCTTTTTTCTCCAACAGGTTGATGTCTCCGAGGGATCAAATTTCTGTGCCACAGAACTGGGACCAGTTTGTGTACCAAACTGGGAGGGCTATCTCCCCACCTTTTTACCTGGCTGACTGACCAATAAAAGCTATTCAACTTATCTATTTGCTTAACCAATGACAATTCACACATCTGTGTTAGCTGAAAACATAAAATACATTGTACACTGAAACTGTGCATCTTTCTCTGGGCGATTGGTTACAGTTAATAGCGTTGCTGCTTAGGGCTCTGCTGCCTGTGATTTTTCAAACAGAGAAGGTCCTTGATATCAAGCCTATGCTTAATGATACAATTCTTCTTAATAAATAGTTAACAGTACGTCGTAGTCTGTCTTCTCTATTTTCAAATCTCGAATCTCAAACAAACGAACATGCCTGACAGAATCAAATTTGAACTTCAAATGTTGTCTCTGAGTTGCTGTTTCTTGCTTTCATGATGAAATAAAACAGAGTTTGACGTCACATTTGTTGTTACTGACCTTCATCATCATCATCACACCACTGAATAATACCTGCAGGTTTCTGACTTTAAATTGTGTTTCAGTCTTTTTCTTTATTTGTTGTAGGAACTAGATGAGCTGCAGCTCTGCAGTGTTTTAGTGCAATTGCAGGTGATGGTGTGCAGTATGTCTGCATTATCTTACTAGAAGCCCTGGCTGACACGTCTATCTTAGCATTTGCATTTGGTTTGATCAACAGAAGCCTGACAGCTACACAGCAGCTCTCCGTGAAAGGGCACTCATTCACTGAAACAGGAGTTGTTTCACAATAAAAGACAAAAACATGATGTCAAACAGAGACACAATACAATAGCTATAAAATAACACACACTGGAAATAAATTATGTTTAAAGGTGTTCACACTGAAGATGAAAATAAAGCCGCTTGATTGTTTGATTAGACCTGCTGATTCATATCATCTGTAAGTTTTATATCAGGGGAACCTGATCAAGTCTTACTCATGATACCTCATATATGGAGGAACAACAATGTGACTTAATGAAAATAAATACATGAGAAACACAAAACAACAGTTCAATAAAATCCAAATAATGACATAAAGTCATTGAGGATGTTTCCTGTCCTTTAATCGGACTGATGTGGCAGAACTAGTTTCTCCTCAGTGCCACTTAACACACATTGGAATTATTTCTCTGTGTCATTCGATTCATTTCTGCTCTTTATTAATTCATTCTAACTGCCATTCTGACACAGCTGAGGCAAACAAAAAATGGCGGACATTTGCTGATTTTCTCTCTCGTGTTTTAAGTCGACTCGCAAATTAAACACTGACAGTAACTTGTTTACAGACGTCAATTAATGACGTGGTGTGTGTGTGTGTGTGTGTGAGAGAGAGAGAGAGAGAGAGAGAGAGTGTATGCAGTGAGACACCTCAGCTGTGTAACACTTTAATATCCATAATATTAAAAGCGTGGAGAAGTTTGCTTCATGCAAAGAGATTTGCATTCAGCCTTGTGACAGTCGGCTGAGTGAAGATATTGTACAAACCGAGGTAGAAGTTATCCGACTGAAGAATATCTAACCGGTAGAGGCGGTGTGAGTCCAGGCTGTAAATGGCGACTGCACAAAGTCCTGAACAGGAATGACTTTGAACAGCAAGTTAACAAGCTCCAAAACTCTCATTTGTTTATTTCATTCGACACGAGATGAACATCATCCCTCTGATCACCGTCACATTCACCCCTGCCCTTGAAATTCCTTGTTAGAGCAACGATCACAGCCATACACACAGCGATTCTTAAATGTTACAACTTGAAGCCAAAGTAAATTTACAAATGGCAAATTTAAAAAAGTACGTAATAACTTTTGTGTGTGTTGTTTGGTGCTGTGAACTGAGTTGATGAGATCTCCGCTCAGAACAGCTGCATGCTAGAAATGACCACTTTCTCATCCTCACAGTCACTTGATCAGTTCACACATTTTTATTCTAAAAGGGACATTCTTGTTTGTAAAACAATCAGATTTTCTTTGAGGTGTTTTTCTTAAATTGTTCTCAAGTTTCATTTTTATCTTTCATGAGATTTTATTGTTCACATTTCCCACTGAAACTTGTTAGAAATCTAATTAATAATATTTCCATCGATCTTAAGACAAGTGTCATTACAAGTAGTTTCTAGTGGTGTATAGATAATATTTGGACGAGTTTTAATCACTTCTGCTTCTACAGTGGCTGTTTTCTCAGTTTGTTTTATCACCACCTGTAAAAAAGTTCATCATGTGAATAACTGATGTTTCTTCTTCTGTGTCAGTCTGAATGCTACAAACGTTATGTTGAGTTGGCAGCATGCTGTTCCTGTTTATTAAATGTGTGATGAGAAATTGTCTCCTACTGTTAAACATACTTTGTGGTTCACATGTTTCTATCATGACATCATGTTATATCAAGCAAGATTACACATCCTGCAGTTTATCACAAGTGTCTCTGTTTGCTGCTTTTGCCTTTATGATGAAATAAAACAATGTTTGACATCACATTTGTTGTTGTTACTGACCATCATCATCATCATCATCATCATCATCATCATCACACACAACTGAATAATAACATCTATGAAACAACTTACCCAGTATCAAGCTTCTTAACATCTTTCTGCTCTAAAATCAGCTTCACACTACAACACCATACTGAAGATTATGGATGTGTAAATGTTTATTTGGAGAGTAATGTCACAGAAAAGAGTGATCATAAACATCAACAGTGTTTAACATCTTGGCCAGTCAATTGTCTGCGGCACATTTCAGGAAAACCAACAGATTATGAGATACAGCGTCTTTTTGAAAGCTTGGCGTCAGACAAGTGGAGGAGTGGGTTAATCTTCTGGAGATCATGAATGAGCTCAACTAACTACAGACTTCAACATCTGAGGGCTGAATATCATTGCAAAGTTGAAAGTTGAAATCCTTGCTCAGTACCGATACTTTTATCCACAATACTATAGATTTAGCAGGAATGAGTTGATATACAGTGTGCTGAATGTCACATTTGAGTGACCAAAAACCCGCTGAAGGTTGTATGGTAGAGGGATCCCCAAACATACGTGTTTCTAACCAGGCGCACAAACACTTGGTCTCCACGCTGCAGCTGCAGGAACACTGCGTTTCCTCCATTAATAGCTGATTTTGACGGGTTATGACCTGTCATGACCGTGACTTGATCGTTCTTGTAGATTGCTAAAGATGCGGGATATCGTCCTCCAGCATGATAGAAGATGGAAAAATAATAAACACCTGCAACAGGTGCAACAAATATACCTGTGGAAACAACAGGAGGTTGGTCATATTTTTTTCTTCTTCTTCTTATGATTATAAAACTGCGAACTAATTTCACAAATCATCAGCAGTCTTTGGCATTCTACAACCAAATAACTGATTTAAAAAAATCCCTGAAGAATTAAAAAGAATCTGTCTATCATTCACAAATCATCATTTTGAAAAACGGAGTCATTATTTTGAGAAAGCATGCCTGAGGTCTTTTTTTTTTTCTTTTCTTTTTAAAATAAATAAATTAATAAATAATTTGTCATGATTTTGAGAAGGTTTCTCATTATAAGGACTCGGAGGATCTTCCTTTTTTATCACATTGGAAGAAATTGTCTTTCATACCTGCCTGTATTCATTAACACTTGATGCAGAAGTGAACAACTGTTTACCTGTGAATCGATTGTAGGCATCACCAATGTTGGTGATCACCCTTCTGTAGATCAGAGTTTTTGCAGTGTTGAAGGGTCCAATGTCTATGTTTCCGTCTCCTTTTGCTGCACTGAATATCACCTTAATTCTTTCTGTGTAAAACAAAAACATTTGGATCATCACTTTATAAAATACTTTCAGAGTGTGTCAGTTGTTTCTATGTAATGCTTGATTGCAATACTTTCATCATTTATCTTTTAGTTTACACTTCTTTTTTGTTTCATTTAATAATTATTCTATAATAATGCACAAAAAAGCTTAATGAACTCTCCAATAAAATCTTTAAGTCTTTAACGTTACCTTTATTCTTAAGATCAGTTATCTGGTTTTCACTCTCCTTCAGCCTGGTCTCCATAGCTTTAAGTTTTTCTGTCATGGCACTAAACTCTTTCAGGAGATCACACATGTCAGGAAAGCATGAATGCAATCCAGCATTTTCTTCTGTTCCAGCAGTGTTACCATCTTCCTGGGCCAGAACCAAGCCACAAAACAGCAAAACAAACCAAAAAGTGGTGAAATTCATCTTTCAAGTTGATTCTCGATCACATCAGTAACCTAATCTGTGACTGATGTGATCCCTCAAACTGCTGTTATAATGTTTTTAATGAGGACCTGTTAATTTTCAACTCGAGGAGCAATGAGGAAATAATCATTCATTACGAGAAACCATTTTTTATCAGCCTTTAATGCAGGGTTCAAAGGTTAAACATTGCAGTTTTTTTTTTCAATATTTTTTTGGCCTTTTATCGGCTTTATTGATAGTACAGCTGAAGATATGATAGGAAACAGGATGAGAGAGTGGGGGAGTGACACGCGGCAAAGGGCGTCCAGGCTGGGACTCAAACCTGAGACCGCCGCAGCGAGGACAAAGCCTCTGTGCACATGGGACGCCCGCTCTACCAAGTGAGCTAAACGGCGCCCCAATATGGCAGTTTTTCACAGATTTTATGAGTTAATCTGTACAGCACAATTGAAGAAAACTGAACACTCAAGCAATATTATGGGAGCAACTTTATCTTCTTTATTTCATTGTTTTCAACCAAATTTTCAACTTTACAGTGTGAGTAAGTTAAATTTATCATGCTAGTCTGGGTCAGAATCAAGATGATATGCATCAAAACAAACCATAAAATGGTTATCTCTGCTGTTCTGTTGTTTGGTCATGATCTTTTATTATTTAACATGTCATTGGACACGTGGCTTATTGTCTCATTGTAAAGTATCTGTTATTCAGCTCTTTCATCTAAGTTCAGTGGAAAAGCAATGAGGCAATACTAATACATTTACTGCCAAAATCACTTTCATCAATCTTTACTGTTGGGCTCAAAGGTTGAAAACGTTTATTCAAATCTTACAGGGCAATTCATCAGTAGGGCAGTGTTACTCCCAGGGTCTAGGGGGAAACCCTGGCACAACATGAAAATGAGACTCCCCTTTTCCTATCCTCCAAGCACCACCAGCAGCAAAGTGTTCTTTAATGGTTTTATTCAAAAACACATCTTGTACACAATCAAACATGCTGACAGAGGAGAGCATATCCAACCAATCAGACTCTCAATCACACAGAGGGTTATTGAAACAGAGACAAACAATAGAAACATTTATGACTTCTAGGGTCATAACAGGCACCTTTTAACAACCTGGAAATCCAAAGAGCCTTGTAGAAGACACAAAACATTATCATACAAGTGATAAGCCCAACAAGTAAACAATCTAGTGGGAGCAACTGTACATACTTTAATTCATCGTTTTCAACTTAAATGTTAACTTTACAATGTGAGGAGTTAAATGAAGCATTGCATAAAAAGAACTGATCCATTTTCAGATTATTTTGTTTCATCAGCTTTTAAAATACAATTATAACAGATGCATTTATGTAATGATCTCAGATCGTTACATTCATCTTCAAGCAGTAGTGAAAAAAATAAAGAGAGCATCAGTCTTTTACATTTGAGAAACCAGGAAACCGCTGAAAGTTGTATGATAATTGCTTCCCCAAACATGACAGTATGCAGCCAGTTTCACGTACACTCTGTCTCCCTGCTGCAGCTGCAGGAACACTGCGTTTCCTCCATTATCAGCTGTCTCAGATTTTGATTTGTGATCGTGGGTTACAATCATGAGTTCATTGTTCTTGTACAGGTATAGCTTTGCCTCGTGTTCTCCTCCAGCATGAAAGAACATGGTAAAGTAGTAAACACCTGCAACTGGTGCAACGAAGATACCTGCGGGAACAACAGGGTGTTGGTCACATTTAATCTTATTTTAATTAGAACTGACAACTCAAATCATCTGCAGTCTTTAGTGTTTTTCTTTATGTAATTACATGATACAAAATAAATTTACCTTTTTTCTACTTTTTCTACATTTGAACTGTGTGTTACCTTTTGGCAATTGTTTAACTTTGTGTACACTGTTTAGTCAGGCTTTTTTGGAGGATACATTGTGTGTCAAAGGGTTTTTTGAAAATGTTATTATTCATGCTTAATTTGTTAGGAATCGAAAGTCAAGGTTAAGGCGTGAGCATATGTAACTGTTGACTATGGAGTTTAAAATCAGACAGTTTATTTAGAAGGCTGCCCTAAAAGTTTTGTTGTTAATTGCTGATCTTTTTTTTTTTTTTCAAAACAAGTGTAAAAAGTTCCCATAAGTCACACCTGTGTAAAAGTAAAGATACTCTGTTAAAATGTTACTCATGTCATCAATACTGTCACGGCAACTGATAATTAGTCACTTGTTAAGTGCAGATGAGAGTTGCTCAAAACACCAAGTGCGACACAATATTTCTTTTCTAAAAGTTATTCATTGCTTGCAAACAAGAATCACTCATCAGTAGAGCATATATGATGACTGAAGAGAGGCGGTCTCTCCTCGTCCTTTATAATAGCAAAAAAAAAAAACATTACACACAATTGCAGCAGTCACAAGGTTACATCCGGACTCTCTTAGAATAACACTCCCACTTCTCTACATCAGAATTAGCATAAATATACATTTAACATACAGGTAGATTCAATAGTGTGTCATACATCAACCATTGTCAGAACACATAAACGTTTCTATTTAGTTACGTTTTTTAAAAAATCTTTATACCGTATATGTTCTGCAACATATAACTGTCACTTGACAGAAACCATGCAGGAGGCCCACAAACACAAATATTCACCCTACACACAAATTACTATTTGTTAAGTTTCATATGCAAGAATAACATATCAAAATAATAAAGGGACTTTAGAGAATTTCCCTCACAATACCAATAGTACTCGAGTTAAAGTGTCAAATTACTTTTAACACTTACGTACTTAAGTTTTACAAGTAATTTTCTGGCAAGAAATGTACTTAAGTAATACAAATACAGGTAAAAGTAAATATATAATATGTATACAGTTGGTTGACCCCTTTATTTAATCTAACATTCAACCAGAAATTGTTTTTATGAGTTTCCAATCAATTTATGAAATGTATTTATAGCTTTGGCTCTGATGCATAAAATCTGCAAAGTAACTAGTGACTAAAGTTATTAAATAAATGTAGTGGAGTAAAAAGTACAATATTTGCCTCCAAAATGGATGTTTAAAGTAGCATAAAAATGGAAAAACTCTAACTAAAATTGTACTTAAGTGCAGTACTGGAGTAAATATATTTAGTTACATTCATCATAGCCATCATGCTCTCATCCACTTAAAAGGTACCTGGATTGCTGTTTACTATCTGTCTGAGGCTTTACATTTAAAACCAGAGTTTAAGTTGACTTTTGATTCACACTCTGTGTAAAAAGTCTCAATTACACAGACGCACAAGTAAACATGTAGGTGACTGTGAGTGTTACCTGTGGATTGACTGTAGGCATTACCAATGTTGGTAATCACTGTTCTGTAGATTAAAGTTGTGTCTGTGTCGAAGGGTCCAAATGCTCCTCCAGTTCCAATCGTTGCGCTGAATATCACCTTGGTTCTTTCTGTGCGAAACAAAATATTTTGATCATAGTATTTGTTGTCGGGACTTGTTTTCACTTATTATGCACAAAATAATTAAAAGCACGCTATGTAGTTTTTGGGATCACAAGAGAAAGATGGTTTTTTTACTGATTTATAGGGCCAAAACTAACTAAATACACAAACTGACCTTGGAAGGACAATAGCATTTAATTCTGTTTTACTGTGTTTATATGTAGCGGACCCTGCCACCTTCCTAGCCTCAAACAATCAACTGTGGACCTTTTTCCCATTCAAAACTGCTTATTTATTAGTTTATTCAGTTATGGGAAAAATATAAATTTCTAAATTTGTATTGTTACCTCATATATTTTATAGATGTTGAAATTCTGAGTTTGAATTTTTTTTTCCAAAACTACATAGTGTCCCTTTAAGAATTCATTTAGATTTTGTTTTACCTTTGTTCCTCAGCTCCAGAATCTGCATTTCACTGTCCTTCAGCCTGGTTTCCATCACCTTAAGTTTTTCTGTCATGGCACCGAACTCGCTCAGGAGATCATCCATGTCAGCATGGTATGACTGTGCTTCGATATTTTCTTCTGTTTCAACAGTATAACCATCCTCTTGGGCCAAAGTTAAGCCACAGAGCAGCAAAACAAACCAAAAACAGATTAAATGCATCTTCCAAGTTGATTCACGATCCCTCAGTCACCTGAACTCTGACTATCCCTCTGGCTGTTTTTATGTTGTTCAATAATGACCTGTTAATATTTAACATCCCGTTTCATAAGTGGCTTTTTACGGGAAAAACCATTTCATCGATTTTTGCTGCGGGGTTGAAAGATTGGAAATGTTTGTTTTTTCACTGAACCCACAAGGCAAGTGCAAGTTCATTCAGTCTTTCCCTCACCTGCTCCTTTCCCTGAGTGTGTGTGTGTGTGTGTGTGTGTGTGTGGGCGTGGGCGTAGCAGCGGAGAGGCAAACCTGCACATCATCAGCTCATTCAACTCTGGTCTCTCTCCTCCACTCCGGTGCCAGATTGTTAAGTCCTGTGTGGTGATCAGGGGCGTCACTAGGTTTTAAGGACAGGGGAGGTTTGGCCCCAAGAGATGCACAGGATGTGAGCGAACGTAGTGCGCAAGCACAACACTTCCCAAACAGCTAACAAAGACTGAGAAATTATTTATTCCTTCCTTCCTCCTTCTCTCTCTGTGATAACTTGATCTTCTTCTGCCTCTTGATCCATCTCTGGATCCCCTTGCTCTCTCTGACTTGACCTTGCCTGTTGATCTTTTTCTCCCTCAGCATCTCCTTCTGCCTGACCCTTCAAGATACATTGAAACACTATGAGTTGAATTAATAACTGATCAACAGAGAGGCTAAAGCCATGACTTTCGCTCACAGCAAAATAGTGGTTTGCTCCCAAATATTTTGAAGTCGCACAGATTACATATTAGGCACATATGTGACTAAAATGGTTGTAATTTCAAGCCCTGAAAAATATTACGTAATTACTTGAATTAAAGTAATATTAAGATACTCTTGAAAATATTTGGGTCTGGCTAATTTGGCTTATATATATATATATATATATATATCTTTGCTTTCTCCACTTTCTAATCATTATACTCAGTCCTCAATAAAAGCTCCAGTTAAATACGTATTATATGGTGCACCTTGACTGACATGTTTCATATTTCATATTCATACTGAGTTCCATGGAATTCCAAGACTGTCTGCATCACAAATGACTCTATCCTGTGAAATCCTTTAGACTCACCTTTCCAGTAGAGGTCTCTCCCCTCTCACTCCCTGTGCTCCTCTGCCCTGACTCCTACAGGTCAATAGAGGCGGTGGAGTGATTATTATTAGTGTAATATTATTATTATCCACTGATGATAATCATACGGGAATGTGAATGTGGAGTGGATTGGATGACGACGCACTGAAGGGCTCTCACTACCTTACACTATTGTCATGGTCATGATTTGGGAACACGGGGCAACGTCCCTTCTTTGTCACTGCTGCGTGCCCAACGGATTGGAGTGTAACAGGTGTGGATAATTGCGATGCCGATTGATACTCACGGGCTGCTTAAAAAGGAAGGAACTGAAAGCGTGAGTTTTGTGCTGCTTCCGTGGACTCTGTTCTGTCGCTCCTGTTATTTTGTTGGGGTTTGTTTAACTGTCTCATGATTGTGTGCGCGATTGTGTGGATTATTGTACTGTTTTGCAGAAGTCTGCTGGTGTGCCCGTCCTCGCATCAAGCCCGGTGGCTGCTGTGATTCTCCGCCTGCCCTCCTGCGGTGATCCGTTTTCCATCGGCTGATTCTCCTTCTTCTCACCGCTGGGATTGTTGCCGCCGCTGGTGTGCTGTCCGGAGCCCTGTCTTGTTCGTCCTGCGGTGTGGCTGTGTGAAGTGCTGTGCAACAGGACTGGGAGTTAGATTAGTCTGCTCCCAGTTTGATGGTGAGTGACGCTTTTTAGCTGGCTATGCGGCCTCGCTTTCTCCAAGATCTACGTCTCACCAAAGTCCTTCTAGGCAAGTCATGCCACTCGGCGGCCATCTTGGCGACGCCTCGAAAAGCCCAAAGAGACCAGACCCCTATCTAAATGAATGGAGGCTTGGTCAAATCCACCCTTTAACGTGATAGCAGGACGGAAAAAACATACAGACATGCTCGCCAGTGAAATAAGATACACATAAAAACAAAAAAACATTGACTTTACCGTAGAAATGATGTTTAAAACGCTCTTTTCCTACAGGGAGAACTCCACTGCGCATGCACACGGATTTACGACACCGACGTCCATCGTACGGCTGAATCTGTGCCGGCTGTTGTGCTCTGGGGCTGTGTCCGAAATCACCCACTCAATCCCTACTCCGTAGTCACTACATAGTGAGTCCAACATAGTGCACTATATAGTGAGCTCAACGTCAAAAAGAAAAACGGACTTTCGGACACTACTCCGGTGTTAATGACTCTACCAGAGACGTTCTCGCTGTCGTAAAAACTACTTGTGCGCATGCGCTGGTGAAACAACATGATTGGGCTATAATTTTCCCGTTTCGGCTGTGACAACGCAGGTGATTGGTTGTTGGTGAAAGGGGCAGGATATGTGCCATCTTTGGCGTCGCAGATTTCCCCATTCAAAATGATCAGAGTGATCTGTCTCCACAATAGCAGAACGTCTCTGGTCTCACATAATCCATGGGAGCTCTAGACTGTCTACTGACCGTAGCCAATCTATAAATATAATTCATAAGTTGATGTGGTTTTGAGAATTGCATGATTGCTCTTTTAGCGTTGCATTGCTGTGTTTCTTTTTTGCTGTGTTTATTGCTGTGTTGCTGTGGTTTTTTTTTTCTTTATCTACTGTGGAGATACTGGCGGCTCTCTCTTTGTTCGTGTGAGTGTTGCGCTGGTGTGTGTGAGTGATTGACATGTCGGCGGCTGCGTTGAAGTCACTGCCGGGTGCGAGATGGACTTGTGTTAGGGGTACCCTTTATGGACTGTGGACTATCCCGATCTAATGGACTCATTAATGTGTGTGCTTGAACAGGCCAGTTTTTAAGTTGAATGTGTGAATGGTGTACACCTTTTTATTTAATTAGGTATTGTAATAAATATATATATTTTTTGTACTCAAACTGTTGCCTGGGTAAATCTGTTGTGTTGCTCCCACCAAACCAAAGAACTTGCAAACAGAAAAAAAAAATGTTGTTTATATATCGTAAGAGTCCCAACTCTCCAATTGGGTGGCGTTGTCGGGCTATATTGTCAGCCGCCACACTATGAAGTGAAGGGAAACTGACAGATTTATGAGCATATTTAAGTGAATAATGACAGGTTATATGATTATTTATTTAAACTCATATTCTGGCCACTTTATATTGAGTTGAGTACAATGAATGAAGTTATAAAATGCGTTTCTTAGATGACCTTGAATCCAGTACCCGACTGCCCTACACTTTGTATTCTTAATTTGTATCAAAGGACTGTATGCTAAACAGCAAAGAGAAGAAAATTACTGAATTATGTTCAGTACAAGCTAGACGCTTGATTTTTCGTTGCTGGAAAGACGTCAAGAGCCCTTCGGTTGGTTGCTGACTGAGAGAACTATCTGCATGCCTTGTCCTTGAAAAGTTATACACAATGAAAAAGAAATCAGCCAAATTCAAAGAGATCTGGAATCCCTTCCTTGCATTCTTAAAGAACTGTGAAGTTCATGAAACTCTGGTAACTTGAAGGTCATACGTCCCTAACTGTCGATACCATGTGATGCTAAGCTGTGTATGATTACATAATAGACTGGGCTGTAATTTCAGAATCATGTGACCCTGTCGGCATTTTTGAGGAAAAGTGGGCAACCAGCATTTTTTGAAAGTTCAAGGTGTCCCAAACCGATCTCCGGTAGTGGTATGGTGGCACAGAGCTCGGGGAGCAGACCAGAGCACTGCTGTCGGCGCTGCAGCCCCGGCTCGGAGCAACAGGCTGTTCTACTGTTGTGCTAACTGTGGCTATTGCTCCATGCTCGGCGCCCCGGTACTACTACCACACTCCATACGCATGTAGGAGCGGGGCTCGGGAGCTCCGGGACAGAACCAGATACACAGAGACTTGGGCACATCAGGAGAGAGCTTGAAGAAAATTCCGCGAGGTAGTTGGACTCTGTGTTGCCCAGAGACGGCCGGCTACAACGGTATTATGGCTGGACCGTCCAGCCCCGCCTTCCCGCAGGCTGCTGCCATTACCTTCTCAAATGATATGCAAACCACGCTCTACTTGCCCCTCCCCTCAGGCCCCTCCCTCTCGACGCCAAAACAGTGACAGAAAGTTGAAACTGAAAATCAGTGACACTGAAAAAAAACTGACATTGTAAAAAAATCTGTCACTGAAAAAAAAGTGACATGAAGAAAAAATCTGAAGATTGTCATTGAAAAATACAAAAAAATCCCAATAAAATAAAATGATAAGATTTTCGGATTTGAATTACTTTCTTTTTTCAGTGCCAATACAACTGTTTTCAATACCAATGTTTCAATGACAATGTTTCTTTTTTCAGTACTGGTTTTGTTTTCAATGCCAATTTTTTTTTTTTGGATGCCAAATTTTAAAGTCACCGTTCTGGCTCCATAGAAATGTGATAAGGAATAAAAATGTGAAAACCCAACAAGCAAACAATGTAGTGAGAGCAAATATATCTGCTTTAATTAATTATTTTCAACGTAATTGTCAACTTTACAGTGTGAAGCATTGTATCAAAAGAATTGTTTCATGTGCTTTTAAAATACAACGCTGGGGTGCCGTTTAGCTCAGTTGGTAGAGCAGGCGTCCCATGTGCAGAGGCTTTGTCCTCGCTGTAGCGGACCCGGGTTTGACTCCCGGCCTGGGTCCCTTTGCTGTGTGTCACTCCCTCTCTCTCTCAACCTGTTTCCTGTCCAAGTCTTCAGCTGTACTATCAATAAAGCCATATGAAGGCCAAACAAATAGTAAAAAAAAAAAAAATACAATGCCAACAGATGCATTTATGTAATGATCGTTACATTCATCTTCAAGCAGTAATGGAAAAATAAACAGAGCATCAGTTTTTTACATTTGAGAAACCAGGAAACCGCTGAAAGTTGTATGTTGATTGTATCCCCAAATGTGACAGTTTTCAGCCAGTCTCACGTACACTTGGTCTCCCTGTTGCAGCTGCAGGAACACTGCGTTTCCTCCATTATCAGCTGTGTCATAGTCTGACTGGTGGTCCTAGGTTGTGATAATGTGTTCATTGTTCTTGAACAGGTACAGCGTTGCCGGGTGTGCTCCTCCAGCATGAGAGAAGATGGTAAAGTAGTAAACACCTGCAACCGGTGCAACGAAGACACCTGTGGGAACAGCAGGGTGTTGGTCACATTTAATCTTATTCTTCTGAGTATAACTGAGAACTCAAATCACAAATCATCAGCTTTCTTCAGCATTTTACAGCCAACTAAATGCATTTAAAAAAAAGTGTATTCAATCATTCAATTTGATCTGTCAAATGAAAAATGACAAAACAAGTGAGAATTTAGTTTGTTCCTTTTGTCTGTATCTACCAAAGACTGAAAAAAGATGTTTGTTTTCCCATGGTGGCAGCCACAGAACTGCTGCAGTTAGAGGGGGACTGGCTGAAGTTTAAAACTACAGAAAGCCCTTTAAGAATTTGGCTTCAGGAAGTGAGATGAGGTAGCGAGTGTTATCTTACATTATTACACGACTAATGCTGTAGAATGCTCCATTCACTTGAATGGGGCTTCCCAACGTTCGGCGGTCAATTATTTTCGTATAATTGACCACTGCTAAGCATATTCGACTGTTGTCAAGGAAAGTGGCCTTTTGCCTCTGATTCACGTATTTCGTAGCACTCTGCGCTCTTAAATCTTTGCTCCGCAAGTAGTCCGGTCACTTATCACCCTAGCATCTTCGGCTAAGCGACGTCAGCTGATCTGTAGTCTACTTCATATCGGAAAAAACGTACTCCTTGGCCACTAGAATGGATGAGTTTCACATTAACTTGAATAATCTTGGAAAATACAGTGCTTCAACTCTTGGCAAAAGGCTTAGTTGTCGTCACCTGTTAAGAAAGGAAAAAGAGAGGAAAGCAGCGAAGAGGGAGAACCGAAAAGGCGTCGGTTTGGCGAACTATATTTCTCTGCTGAAAAACACTATGAACGGTAACAAATCAATTGTAAGAAGACACACTGTGTCAAGTTTTTTTTTTCGCGTTGGCAAGTAACCGTGTAATAAGCGGGATAATGTATAGAATGGCGGTCACTATTGGGAAAATAAGTCCCTTCAGGACGAGTTCGTCCTGTCCGGGCTTATTTTCCCGATAGTGACCACCGTTCTATACATTGTCCCTTACATATACTGTTGTATTGTTCTAATATATCCAGTTAGCAAAATATCAGCCTGTATGGAAAGGATACCTTTTATTGTGTGTTGGAACTAAGTGGGAACTTTAATTGTGAAGGATCCAGATGTTGTTAGATGGTGCTTCAGGTTGTGTGACTGGTGATGTTCGCTAATATAGGAGTTGTTGAACTAAAGTAAAAGTTTGTATTCTTATCGAGTAACAGCAAGAGCATCCGTGGTAATGAATAGGTTAGGCGCTGTAATACAGGACACCTTTGGTCATGTCCTGTTTAAAGATTCTTGGGCTCTTAACATTCATTAATAAACTTCATCCTCCACTATCTCACAGACAGCAGCAGCTATGGTTATATAGAAGTTAGTCTCAGGGCTTCAGCCAGGAAGCCTTTAAAACATGTGGTTAATGTAGTGAAGGATGTCTTTTAACCAAATACATCATGCTTTCCTAAAACTAACTCGTAGCCTGTTTGTTGCCAACTTAACTGCAACAGTGGCCAAAAACAGGCCAATCAGAGGGGAACTAGGGTGGGTCATGTGAGAGACCAAGACAGCTGTCTGGCTAGTGATCTGAGGGGTGATGGAGAGGGATGGCAGGTTAACACGGGAGTGTCTCGAGGCCGCCGCAGCGAGGACAAAGCCTCTGTGCACATGGGACGCCCGCTCTACCAAGTGAGCTAAACGGCGCCCCAACATGGCAGTTTTTCACAGATTTTACGAGTTAATCTGTACAGCACAATTGAAGAAAACTGAACACTCAAGCAATATTATGGGAGCAACTTTATCTTCTTTATTTCATTGTTTTCAACCAAATTTTCAACTTTACAGTGTGAGTAAGTTAAATTTATCATGCTAGTCTGGGTCAGAATCAAGATGATATGCATCAAAACAAACCATAAAATGGTTATCTCTGCTGTTCTGTTGTTTGGTCATGATCTTTTATTATTTAACATGTCATTGGACACGTGGCTTATTGTCTCATTGTAAAGTATCTGTTATTCAGCTCTTTCATCTAAGTTCAGTGGAAAAGCAATGAGGCAATACTAATACATTTACTGCCAAAATCACTTTCATCAATCTTTACTGTTGGGCTCAAAGGTTGAAAACGTTTATTCAAATCTTACAGGGCAATTCATCAGAAGGGCAGTGTTACTCCCAGGGTCTAGGGGAAACCCTGGCACAACATGAAAACCGAAACTCCCCTTTTCCCATCCTCCCAGCACCACCAGCAGCAAAGTGTTCTTTAATGGTTTTATTCAAAAACACATCTTGTACACAATCAAACATGCTGGCAGTCTGGCTGACAGAGGAGAGCATATCCAACCAATCACACTCTCAATCACACAGAGGGTTATTGAAACAGAGACAAACAATAGAAACATTTATGACCTCTAGGTTTATAACAGGCACCTTTTAACAACCTGGAAATCCAAAGAGCCTTGTAGAAGACACAAAACATTATCATACAAGTGATAAGCCCAACAAGTAAACAATCTAATGGGAGCAACTGTACATACTTTAATTCATCCTTTTCAACGTAACTGTCAACTTTACAATGTGAGGAGTTAAATGAAGCATTGCATAAAAAGAACTGATCCATTTTCAGATTATTTCTGTTTCATCAGCTTTTAAAATAAAATACTAACAGATGCATCAGTCTTTTACATTTGAGAAACCAGGAAACCGCTGAAAGTTGTATGATGATTGTATCCCCAAACGTGACAGTTTGCAGGCAGTTTCACGTACACTCTGTCTCCCTGCTGCAGCTGCAGGAACACTGCGTTTCCTCCGTTATCAGCTGTCTCAGTTGTTGACTTGTGATCGTGGGTCATGATCATAAGTTCATCGTTCTTGAACAGGTTCAGCTTTGCCTCGTGTTCTCCTCCAGCATGAAAGAATATGGTAAAGTAGTAAACACCTGCAACCGGTGCAACGAAGATACCTGCGGGAACAACAGGGTGTTGGTCACATTTAATCTTATTCTTTTGAGTATAACCGAGAACTCAAATCACAAATCATCAGCAGTCTCCAGTTTTTACAACCAAATAAATGAATTTTTAAAAAAAGTTTATTCAATCATTCAATTCGATCTGTCAAATGAAAAATGACAAAACATGTGAGAATTGTGTTTGTTCGTTTTGTCTGCATCTACCAAAGACTGAAAAAAGACATTTGTTTTCCCATGATCGCAGCCACAGACCTGCTGCTGTTAGAGGGGGACTGGCTGAAGTTTAAAACTACAGAAAGCCCTTTAAGAATTTGGCTTCAGGAAGTGAGACGAGGTAGCAAGAGCATCCGTGGTAATGAATAGGTTAGGCGCTGTAATACAGGACACCTTTGGTCATGTCCTGTTTAAAGATTCTTGGGCTCTTAACATTTTTTATTAAACTGCATCCTCCACTATCTCACAGACAGCAGCAGCTATGGTTATATAGAAGTTAGTCTCAGGGCTTCAGCCAGGAAGCCTTTAAAACATGTGGTTAATGTAGTGAAGGATGTCTTTTAACCAAATACATCATGCTTTCCTAAAACTAACTCGTAGCCTGTTTGTTGCCAACTTAACTGCAACAGTGGCCAAAAACAGGCCAATCAGAGGGGAACTAGGGTGGGTCATGTGAGAGACCAAGACAGCTGTCTGGCTAGTGATCTGAGGGGTGATGGAGAGGGATGGCAGGTTAACACGGGAGTGTTGCGGTTATTTTGCTAACAAAGGGGAATGGCATACCCCCCCTCCATGATTTCATTATAATCTTTAGCAATATCTTTCTTTATTCAGTCACTGTAAATATTAACGCAAAAAATCTTAAGAATACCGATGGAGATGTAAGTGAGTATTACCTGTGTATTGATTGTAGGCATTACCAATATTGGTAATCACTGTTTTGTAGACTAAAGTTGTGTCTGTGTTGAAGGGTCCAAGGGTTCCTGCTGTCCCGACTACTGCACTGAACATCACCTTGGTTCTTTCTGTGTGAAACAAAACATTTTGATCACACTTCTTGCGGTTGGGTTTGGAGGATTTTTTCCATCACAATACCTTAAATACTTAATTAATTCATTAATAAGGTCTTTAAATGTTATTTTTACCTTTGTTCCTCAGTTCCAGAATCTGTTTTCACTGTTGTTCAGCCTGGTTTCACTGTCCTTCAGCCTGGTTTCACTGTCCTTCAGCCTGGTTTCCATAGCTTTAAGTTTTTCTGTCATGGCACCAAACTCTTTCAGGAGATCACACATGTCAGGAAAGCATGACTGTACTTCAATATTTCCTTCTGTTCCAGCAGTACTACCATCATCCTGGGCCAGAACCAAGCCACAAACAGCAAAGCAGATGAAAAACTGAAGAAATGCATCTTCCAAGTTGATTCACGATCACTCAGTCACCTGAAATCTGACTGATGTGATCCCTCTCTGGCTGATTTTATGTTGCTCCATAATGACCTGTTAATATTCAACATCCCGTTTCACAAGTGGCTTTTTACGGGAAACACCATTTAATCGATCCTTACTGCGGGGTTGAAAGATTGGAAATGTTTGTTTTTCACTGAGCCCCCAAGACGAGCGCAAGTTCATTCAATCTTTCCCTCACCTGCTCCTTTCCCTGAGTGTGTGTGCACGTGTGTGTGTGTGTGTAGTGTTGAGATTTCACTCGTGCCTCTGCTCCAGTGTTTTTCGTGTCTTGTCTCCCTCACGTGCAGATTCTCCAGCGCCTCTCTGTTCTGCTTCCTACTCTGATGCCTCACCTGATTTCATTCCACGCTGCCACCAGACCATCCTGCCTGTCCGCCTGTCCGCCTGTCTTCCTGTCTGCTCTCCTCGTCCTTTATTTCCTCAAGATCTCTGTCCTGTAATAGATTCTCTTAAACATGAGTTCCAGCCTCTCATCTCTGCATTTCGGGTCTGGACCAAAGCCCCATGGTGACACACGGCAACTCAAAGGGGTTCATATCAGCCACAAAAAGCACTAAGACTAGTTATAAAAGAAACACAAAGTAATGTGAAGTCAATGAAGGCAGTCCTACTGTACTGTAGCATATGAATCAACACATGATAAACTGAAGTTACACTATTACTCCTTTTCTTACTAAGAACCATAAGAATATTTCACTATAATTTTATGTGATAATCATTTCACAAAATCTAACAGGGTGTCTTTATTGTGAAAGTGCGAGCACCAATCCCGTCTCACTCCTTCTGCCCTACTTGTACCTCTCCAGCCTTGTTTACTGTGCCAGCCTGAACCTTTGCCTGTTTACTATTTGGATCAGTCTCCCCCTGACCCCTGCCTGCTTCTGTTTGCCTCTGATTGATTTCCTGTTTGTTTTTTACGGGAATGAAACAGACAAGGACCTTTTCTGTAATCTGACTGTGTGCCATCCCTCTGTGCCACACTCATTACAGTCGCTATTGCATAAACTGTGCATGATTAAACTCCTGTACTGCTTCAGCACAGCAGAGGGAGCTGTTTGATGGTCAGGCACGACAACAAATGTGGTGTCAAACACTGTTTTATTTTATCATGAAAAAAAGCTAAACAGAGACACTTTACTGTGGTTAAACATGATGTCATAATAGCAACATGTGCAACACAAAATATGTTTATTAATAGGAGACAATTTCTCATCACACATGTAATAAACAGGAACAGCATGCTGTCAATTTAACATAAGGGTTTGTAGTATTCAGATGGACACAGAAGAAGAAACATCAGTTGTTCTTCACATGATGATGACTTGTTACAAAGAAGTGGAGGTGGTAATAGAACAAACTGAGAAAACAGCCACTGTAGACGCAGAGGTGATTAAAAGGTGTCCAAATGTTATAAATATATACCACTAGACACTACTTCTAACAGACCTTATGATGGACACGCCTTCCATACACTTAGCCGGCTAATCCATTCACACTGGTTCAATTTCCCAACACTGCGCCTCTGATACTATTAGAGTATCATATACAGAAGTTATTGAAATGTTACATCAATAAAATGTTAAATCAATTGAAAAAAAAAGATTGCGGTTCGTATCAAACCGTGGGTCAAAAATCGTGATACAAACCGAATCGTGAGTTTGGTGTAACGTTACAGCACTAGTCTGAAGTGATTGAGTGACTGAGAGGATGACAATGTGGTCATTTCTAACGGAAAGATGACAACTTTATTTTCAGTTTGTCATCTGTTGCTGGTGGCATAATGAGTCATTATTTTGAGAAACCATACCAGAGGGGTTTTTTTCTTTTCCTTTTAAAAAAGATATAAATAAATACTTTGAAATGATTTTGATAAAGTTTCTCATTAGAATGACTCAGGGGATCTTCCTTTTTTACCTGTGAATTGATTGCAGACAGATCTGTAGATCGAAGTTGTTTCAGTGTTGAAGGGTCCAATGTTTATGTTTCCATCTCCCTTTGCTGCACTGAATATCACCTTAAATCTTTCTGTGTAAAACAAAAACGTTTGGATCACCACTTTACAAAATATTTTCAGAGTGTGTCAGTTTGTTTCTATGTAATGAAGACGGAATTATGTCAACAGACTTAATCGATCACAATACTTTCATCGTTTATCTTTGAGTTTAGACTTGTTTTGTTTAATTTAATAATTATTCTGTGATAATGCACAAATAAGCTTAATCAGCTCTCCAATAAAATCCTAAATTCTTTAACCTTACCTTTATTTCTTAGATCCGTTATCTGGTTTTCACTGTCCCTCAGCCTGGTTTCACTGTCCATCAGCCTGGTTTCACTGTCCATCAGCCTGGTTTCACTTTCCATTAGCCTGGTTTCACTGTCCATCAGCCTGGTTTCACTGCCATCGCATGTTCACTTTCCATTGGCCTGGTTCACTGTCCTTCACCGGGTTTCCACTGTTCCATCAACCTGGTTTCACTTTCGATTAGCCTGGTTTCACTGTCCATCAGCCTGGTTTCACTGTCCATCAACCAGGTTTCACTTTCCATTAGCCTGGTTTCATTGTCCATCAACCTGGTTTCACTGTCCATCAGCCTGGTTTCACTGTCCATCAGCCTGGTTTCACTGTCCATCAGCCTGGTTTCACTTTCCATTAGCCTGGTTTCACTGTCCATCAGCCTAGTTTCACTGTCCATCAACCAGGTTTCACTGTCCTTTTGCCTGGTTTCATTGTCCATCAACCAGGTTTCACTGTCCATCAACCAGGTTTCACTTTCCATTAGCCTGGTTTCACTGTCCATCAGCCTGGTTTCACTGTCCATCAACCAGGTTTCACTGTCCTTTTGCCTGGTTTCACTGTCCATCAACCAGGTTTCACTGTCCATCAACCAGGTTTCACTGTCCATCAGCCTGGTTTCACTTTCCATTAGCCTGGTTTCACTGTCCATCAGCCTGGTTTCACTGTCCATCAGCCTGGTTTCACTTTCCATTAGCCTGGTTTCACTGTCCATCAGCCTGGTTTCACTGTCCATCAACCAGGTTTCACTGTCCTTTTGCCTGGTTTCATTGTCCATCAACCAGGTTTCACTGTCCATCAGCCTTGTTTCACTTTCCATTAGCCTGGTTTCAAAGTCCATCTACCTGGTTTCAATGTCCATCTACCAGGTTTCAATGTCCATCTACCTGGTTTTAATGTCCCTCAGCCTGGTTTCACTGTCCATCAGCCTGGTTTCACTTTCCATTAGCCTGGTTTCACTGTCCATCAGCCTGGTTTCACTGTCCATCAACCAGGTTTCACTGTCCATCAACCAGGTTTCACTGTCCATCAGCCTGGTTTCACTATCCATCAGCCTGGTTTCACTGTCCATCAACCAGGTTTCACTTTCCATTAGCCTGGTTTCAATGTCCATCAACCAGGTTTCACTGTCCATCAGCCTGGTTTCACTGTCCAGCCTGGTTTCACTGTCCATCAGCCTGGTTTCACTTTCCATTAGCCTGGTTTCAATGTCCATCTACCTGGTTTCACTGTCCATCAACCAGGTTTCACTTTCCATTAGCCTGGTTTCACTGTCCATCAGCCTAGTTTCACTGTCCATCAACCACGTTTCACTGTCCATCAGCCAGGTTTCACTGTCCATCAGCCTGGTTTCACTTTCCATTAGCCTGGTTTCACTGTCCATCAGCCTGGTTTCACTGTCCATCAACCAGGTTTCACTGTCCATCAGCCTGGTTTCACTGTCCATCAGCCTGGTTTCACTGTCCATCAGCCTGGTTTCACTTTCCATTAGCCTGGTTTCACTGTCCATCAGCCTGGTTTCACTGTCCATCTACCAGGTTTCATTGTCCATCAGCCTGG
>NW_022045166.1:0-66278 GCF_900880675.1 Sparus aurata | reverse complement strand
CGGCCAGAACAAACGTCTTCACGACAGTGGGCGCTAGAGCTCGTGGGAAATGCAGTCTTCATTCCGGCAAAACACTACCGCTTTCGTCCAGCGGGGCCGCCAAAATCAACACCAAATGAAAAGTCTGTACAGGGGCTTTAAACAAAGTCAGTTATTAGTCCTTGTGACTCAATAAGCACCATCAATACACATTGGTGACAGGAGCAAAAGAAACAGTTCTAAGAAGAAGCGAAATGAGGAGAATCTATCCCAAGTGGACTTACGGAGAATTCATAAGGATGTCACGCAAGAATGCATCAGCATCATCAGGACTAGCAAACAGTGAGGGTTTACCGTCGATAATAACTCTCAACGTGGCAGGATACAGAAGAGAGTATTTGATATCCAGATCACGGAGCTTTTTTTTGATGGGATCAAACTGCCGACGTCTCTGTAGTAGCCCAGCACTGAAGTCCGGGTAAATGTGTACTCGCGCTCCATTGAACGTCAGTTCCTTTTTCACCTGAGCAAGACGAAGGATCTTCAATTTATCCTGAAAATTCAGGAATTTCACCAGGATTGGCCTTGGACCAGCTCCGAAGTCTTGCCGGCGTGCTGTAGGAGAACGATGAACTCGCTCAATGTTTGGTGGAGTTGGAAAGTTATCCTTACCGAGGAGACGTGGGATCAGCTGGTTCATGAATCCCAGAATGTCCCGTCCCTCAGCTCGTTCAGGAATATGTAAGAAGCGAAGATTTGAGGACCGACTTCGATTCTCGGCATCTTCCACCTTGTCCTTCAGGTAGGAGTTTTCTTTCTCCAGGGTTTTGACACGTTTTTCCAGGTCAGATATATTGTCCTCATTAGAGCCGACTCTTTGTTCAAGCTCTGAAATTTGATCTCCAAGTGTTGACAGCGATCCATGTATAGTATTTAAACTTGTTTGAATATGATCCATTTTTGAGTCGAAATGAGAGAGCATATCGGATTTCATTTGCTGTATAGCGTCCAGATGGTCTGATTAGAGACCGGTGCTCCTTCATTGACATAGGACATGACAATCTCACAAATGAAGGCAAAAAGCACCCCTTTGATGTAGGGATTTGGGTCTGTAAAACGCTGATCGGAATTGGATAACAATCAGAGATGAAAAAGCAGGAGGAAAAGGTCTTCTAGGCCAAGTAGGACTAATTAAAAATGCAGACTGTGGCTCAAGCAGACACTCACGCCAACGCTGTCGCGGCCTAATTACCATCAGGGCAGCAGCCTTGGACACCACCATGGCATACGTCTACTGCACTTCAGAGGGTGACAAGAAGAGCATCGACTTAAACCTGGGGTCTAAGGCGGATGCAACATAGAGGAAGTTTTTCTCCTCTGCAGACATGTAGCGCTTTGATAGGTCTTCATGGATGGCACGCTTTATGTCTTTGATAAGAGGGGCATCCTCAATTGTGCTGAGTGTGTCACTCAGAAGTTGGGCGTGAAGAGGAGCGATGATGGAAACAGTTGGGCTTTTCTCCTCGCACATGCTCTTTGTTGCTACTAGCATTGGATGGAGGGCTTTCACAACCTCTCCTGCATTCCTGATGTCTCCATCAGTCAGGGTAGAGATGTCAGTGGTATTCTTTCTGACCTTTAAAGAAAGAAAGAAAAGAACAGAATGAAGGTTAATTAAAACCAATTTAATATATATTTTGTTAACAAATTAATATATCATTAAAATTATTATATATCATAACTATCATGTTAACAATAATATAGATTGTATATAAGTAAAACTATTTTTTAAGTTGTATATCATTCATAAATGTTGAAACACATCACACACTACAAATCCATACAATTCAGTAACAAGATAGAATAAACACATTACCTCTGGAGATAAGAGGGCAGCAGTAACAGCAAGCTGTTGCTCAAGAAACCGGCTGATCATCTCATAGGCACTGTTCCAGCGGACAACAACATCAGTTATCAGCTTGTGGCGTGGAAGGCCCAACATCTTCTGGTTCCTCTTCAGGGCCTCAGCTGCTGGGCTGCTCCTGTGGAAGAACGTACAAATTCTCCTAATCCTCCCGAGCAGTCGAGCGACATTTGGCAGTTTCAGGGCACACTGGACTGCGAGATTCAACACATGAGCAAAACAGCGAATGTGCAGATATCCGATAATCTCAACAGCTACGGACATATTCGCTGCGTTGTCAGTAACCACTGCTGGCTCTTTGTCAGTGAGCTTCCACTCGTCTGTAGCCTTCCTCAGCACTTCTGCCATGTGAGCGCCAGTATGACAGTCATTCATAACCCGAGTTTGAAGGACGTATGTTTGTGCATCCCAGTTTTCGTCTATGAAGTGGGCAGTAATAGTTACAAAGGACTCGGTGGCCCTTGAAGTCCAGCCGTCGCAGGTTAGTGCGACTCATTTAGCAGACTGAAGTCCATCCTCAACTTTTGCCCTGGTCTCCACATACAATGCTGGGATGACTTTTTCTGCGAAGTGCCGACAACTCGGTACCTCATATCTCGGTTCCAGTGTAGCGAGCATTCGGCGAAAACCATCATTTTCGACCACACTGTAAGGGCGAAGGTCCTTGCAAATAAATTCAGCGATGGACTTGGTGTTACTCTGTGCCCTCGGCGACCCAAAGGGAAACTTTGCTTTAAAAGCAGTAGTGATTGTCGGCTGACTTGGTTTGCCTTTTTTATCACCTGAGAGTAGTTCACCGTGAAAGCGAACAAGGTGGCTTTGCAGATTCATAGTGTTGCTGTTATATTTTACCTTCGCAAAACAGTTCTTGCATATTGCATATTCTTTATCCAGTGTTCTCCTGTCATCTCTCTCGTAAAAAACAAAGTGGGTCCACACTTTTGAGTGGAAACTTGCTGGTGGGTCTTTGATTTGTTTTCCGTTGTTCCTAGTTTCCGCCATTCTTGCATCTTTTCGTCGTTGTTGTTAACTCGTCTTCTTCACCGACCGCTGCTTACGCCTACTTTACCATCATTTATGGGATTAGCGCCCCCACAAACAGGACAGGAGAGATTAAGTACTGACGGTGACAACGGGGTAAATCATAATGTGTATTATAATAAAATATCGATATTTGATATATCAGTGTATCGATTATTTATTGCGACAGAGAGCACAACAATATATTGCAATATCGATTTTTTTTCCCCACCTCTAGTTGAAAGCATTTAGTTTCACCGAAATATGAAACAATGTGTTTTTTAGCTAGCAAAAAAGATTGTTTGGTTATAACTAGCAAATTTCGTAAAAATCGGTGTAGCCGTTAAAGAGATATAAACTTAGTGACCAAAATTCGCCAAATTCGGCTCATCCCTTCCCAGTGTCATGGCAACTAAGGATCTCAAATTTGGCGTTAATAGCATTTAGTTTGACCGAGATATCAAACAGTTTACATTTTTATAGCTAGCTCCAGAAATTTGTCCGTCAATAATTTGCAAATTTTTTGACAGAGCAAAATTCTTTTGATAACTTTAGATCAGACCCAGCTGAAGAGTGTACGTGGCAAGTTTTACGCAGATCGGACAAAATCCCAAGGAGGAGTTAAAAAAAGTAAGTTTTCCAGTTTTTGCGATATTGCGAAAAAACTTTGGAGCCGGAAGTGGGCGTGGCAAATTGCAAAGGGATTCAGCTCCATTCAGGGAATCTGGGGATACAAGGTTTTTGAACGTGTGACATACGGTGTGGGAGTTATAGGCAAAAACACGCTGGCCTAGGTTATAGCGCCCCCTGCAGGCGGATATGTGTAGTTTTTTGTGTCTTAGGTACGTGCAGGTGTCTGGACCAACCCTCCAAATTGCACTGCCCTCCCTTGCACGGTTTAGCCCGCAGCACCACTTTTAGCGGGAGAAAAAAAATCTTTACAATTACAATAGGGTTCCTAGCACCGCTGGTCCTAGGAAAAGCATCTGCCTGCATACGCGTTCCCTCAGCCCCTCGGGCTTGGCCACCTAAAAAGAAATAAATCATTTTACGTTCCACATTCTGTCATCTAATATTTTTATTCCATTACTTTTGATGATGTTTTAGTTTTCCGCTGTGGTATCGTTTCAGTATCGGTATCAAGATATTTAGGCAGGTATCGTACCGAAGTCATAATTTTGGTATCATGACAACACTAGTATGTGCATGTACAGGCAGTGTGTCCCTGGCATTAGACCTGTACCTGCCCCTTTCTTTTAATTCTTTCTCTTTGCCTACCATTACAGATGGGAAAAATACTAATTAGTAGGGATGTCCCGATCCAATCTGCAGGATTGGGATCAGGGCCGATATTTGCATTTTTCCACTGATCGGGATTGGCAATTTTGAACGTGGTCCCGAGGTCGATTTTTTATTTTTTTCACGTCAGAGCACAATTTGTGGCATAACTCAGACGCGCACATAACGTTACTCTGGCAAACCTGTCGATAAACTGTCTGCAGTGTGGAAATAACTTATATATAGCAACTCCAAACAAAAGATGAAGTCACTGAGAGGCTAAGTTAGGGAGCATTGCACTGATGACTCGCAAGACAAACGAGGAAGCCGTTTCCGTATTGGCGATTGCGTCGTATTTATTGTCCAAACAACAGAGCAGACAAGACAAGGCAAGGCACGGCAGATGTTCGTGATACTCAGTTTGTCGTTGGTTTGAGCGGTCAACAAAAAAGTACACTCTCCCTACTCACCCCCTCTCCATGCCACCGCCGCAGACAACAGGTGAATATGTAGTCATTCATTCAATCACTCAATCACTACTCCCCGCCCACACCCGCATGACATGGGTAAAACGTGTCAAACTAACAGCTGATGTCAGCACAATCATAAACATCAACATCACCACATATAGCACCTACAACCCAGCCCCTAATTATTATCACTGTAATAATTACATCATAACAAATAAGAAACATGAAGCCATGAAATCCAAAATTGTCCATCAGTATAGTTCATCAGGATGTTCTTCTCCCGGGAATACAAGTCAAGTCTAGTCAAGAAGTTCAAACACGCATAGCTTCATGGAATAATCTTGACCATGTCACACTGTCAAATGATAAAGTCAGTCAAACTGTCCAAGCAAGCTGTCCTTTCAAAACTCAAGGGTCACACTTCCGCTTCCTGCAGAAGACAGACTTTGGTTATGGGCCTTTCCAAGGAGCTAGTCTTGGTCTTGATCAGCAGCCGTCGCACAAATCCTCTTCCATCTGGGAATGTTTGGATGACTTTTCCCATAATCCATGAGTTCCGCGGTGCCGTTTCATCCACAATAAGCACAATATCTCCGACCACAAAGTTGCGTTTGATGCCGGTCCACTTCTGACGTTCCTGCAACTGTGGTAGATATTCCTTGGTCCATCGCTTCCAAAAAAGGTCAGACATGTACTGAACCTGCTTCCAGCGTCGACGAGCATAGATGTCATTTCTTTGAAACTCCCCTGGTGGCAGGGAAGGGGACGTTTTCAACAGCAAGAGATGATTGGGTGTTAAAGCTTCAAGGTCATTAGGATCGGTGGAGGCCTTGGTGATCGGACGACCATTAATGATGGCTTCTGCCTCACAGAGGACAGTATGAAGTCCCTCCTCATCAAGGGTTTGCACCTTAAAGATGGAATTCAAGACCTTTCGTACGGACCTGATCAACCTTTCCCAAGCACCGCCGTGGTGCGAACCAGCTGGAGGGTTGAAAATCCACTTTATCTCCTTCTGGAGAAGAACACCATTTATCTGTGTTTGATTCCAACCGCTGATGGCATCTCTCAGCTCACGTTCTCCTCCAACGAAGTTCGTTCCATTATCTGATCGTATTTCCCGAACTTGGCCACGCCTTGCCACGAATCTGCGCAGAGCATTGATAAAGGAATCCGTATCCAAAGAAGAAGCCACTTCGATGTGTATAGCTCGTATTGTCAGACAGGTGATTATCACTCCATATCTTTTTACTAGGCTCCTCCGACTCCTGACCTCGAAAGGTCCAAAGTAGTCCACTCCGACTCCGGTGAATGGAGCTTCATCTGGACAGACCCTGTCAACAGGCAGATCTGCCATCAGCTGGCACCCCAGAGCAGCTTGCAGCCTACGGCAGACGACACACTTTGACAAAATCCTCCTCATGGCTGTGCCAACGCCTGGAATCCAGTACTTTTGACGCAATTTAGACAACATGTGGTTTCGTCCTCCATGACCAACTTGTTGATGTATGTGCCTAAGGAGAATGTCTGAGATGTGGTGCTCTTTGGCCAGTATAGCAGGGTGCTTCGCTTCTTCAGGTAGAGCTGCCCTACTTAATCGTCCACCAACCCTCAGAATACCATCCTCCAGCACAGGAGAGAGTTTGAAGATGTGGCTATTCCTTTTCACACTTCTGCCACATTGTAGACTAGAGAGTTCGTCCGGATAACTCATCCTCTGACAAAATCTGATGATTTCCTTTTCTGCTTTTAGCAACTCATCTACTGTGAGCAAACCTCTCAATGCCGATTTTTGACATCTCCATATTCACGCTCTAAGAGAGGTCTTTGTTGTTCCCTTGAGTCAGCCTGGGTGGGGGCTGTATCTGACCATTTCCTCCTCTGACTGAGATACCGCAGCAAGTTCTTTAACCTGATAAACCAAGCCACAGCCCTCCTTAGATGGGTCCAAGAGGAAAAATGATGGGTCAGACGAGTGGTCGCATCCATGTCCTCTGAACTCTGTAATGCATTCACTGCAACGCTTACTTTGACTTCTGGATCACCTGGCAGGAGTTCGCCCAAACAATCTGGACTCGCAGGCCAATCCTGTTCAGGATGGAGAAGATAGGCAGGTCCTGACAACCAGATCTCCGTCCTCAGAAACACTTCAATTTTCAGTCCTCTGGAGGCCATATCTGCAGGATTGGTTAGGGTGTTTACATACCTCCACTGAGATGGCTGTGATACTTTCAGTATTTCTGAGACTCTGTTTGCAACAAAGGTACGAAACCTTGAAGTCTCGTTCTTGATGTCATTTAGTACAGAGGTACTGTCTGTCCAAAACATCGACTCCTTCAATGACATGTGCAATTCCCTTTTCCAGAAGGTATCCAAGCGGCTTGCCATGGTAGCAGCTGTAAGCTCCATCCAAAGTATTGAAACCGACTTCAGAGGAGACACCCTGGATTTTCCCATGACAAAGCTTCTATGCACCTGTGATTGTCCATTTCGCAGGAGTAGATAGGTCACTACACCATAACCATTTTCACTTGCGTCTGTAAAGTGATGCCATTGCGCTGCAGTGACTTCTCCAAAATCTGGGGGCCTTAGGCACCGAGCAACCTGGAAGTGCTCTAACTGATGGAGCTCCTTTAACCAGTTTGTCCATTCCTGTGCAGCTGTTGGTGGTATGGGATCATCCCAGCTGAGTTGCTGCCTGCACAGCTCCTGCAAGATGATCTTAGCAGAGAGGACAATGGGACTCAAGATTCCTAGAGGATCGTAGATCGAACTGATAACAGAGAGAATCCCTCTTCTTGTCAGAGGCCAGTCCTGCACCATGATTTTGAACTTGAAGGCATCGGACCGAATGCACCATTGCACCCCAAGCACTCCCTCCACAGAGAGTGGATCGTGTTCCAGATCTAAATCCTTTATGTCTTTTGCTCTTCGATCTTCTGGGATTGCTGCCATCACTGCACGCCTGTTGCTGATCCATTTTGTTAATTTAAAGCCTCCCTTTGAACAAATGGAAACCAGCTCATGGTAAAGCACCAATGCTTCTTCTTCACTGGCTGTCGATACCAGACAATCATCCACATAAAAGCAGTGCAGAAGCTTCTCAATGGTCTTTTGTCAGAACTGTTCTTTATTGTCCTCCGCACATTTCCTCAGTGCAAAATTAGCACAACTTGGCGAGGAAGTTGCCCCAAAAAGATGCACCAACATTCTGAAGTCGGCCAAGTCTTGGGTGAGATCACCATTTGGCCACCAGAGAAACCTCAACAAGTCAGCGTCTTCTCTCGGGACCCTGACTTGGTGAAACATAGACTCTATATCTGCCATGATGACAACTGGTTCCTTCCTGAATCTGGCCAGGACACCAATCAGTGAGTTAGCGAGATCTGGTCCTTGTAGTAGTTGTGCATTAAGAGATGTTGACTGGAAAGTGGCTGTGCAGTCAAAAACCACACAGATTCGTTTTTTATGAGGGTGGTAAACGCCATGGTGTGGGATATACCACAGTCTCCCATCACTACGTGCCAGCTCATCTGAAGGTACTTGCTCTGCGTATCCTTTGGTGACCATGTCATTCATAAAATGTGTGTATTGCTCTTGAAATGTTGAGTCTCTTTTGAACCGCCGTCTTAGGTTTAGGGCACGCTGCTCTGCAACCTTCCTGTTGTTTGGCATGTTCACACAACTTTTCCTCAGAGGCAATGCAACTTGGTAATGGCCATCTACAAGCCTGGCTGAATCCTGGACCAGCTTCATGAACCTTTGGTCCTCTCTCGACTGACCAGGTTGTTCATCATAACTGCATTCTGGGAAGTCAGTTTTAAATTGCTGCAGCCAAAGCTCCTCCAAGTTCAGGACTGAGATTCTGTTCATGCTCACAACATCCATCCCACCACCACTGTCTCCTCCCAGTGGTCCATTAACAATCCAACCCAGAATTGTCTGAATGGCGTAGGGTCCATCGTCCACACTACGGATGACTTGTAATGGTTCTAACGCCTTTGGTACATTTGTTCCGATCAGCAGCTCAACTTCTGAGTGAATCTGAGGTAAGTGAACATCTTTCAAATGAGGCCACTTCCGAAGATCCTTTTGACATGGGATATTGCCCTTGTGCACTGGCATGCACTCCTGGGTGTAAGCGTTGGGCAAGTCACAGTACACCTCCCTGTCTAAGCCAGCCACCTCGAGTCCTGTGAGGTTGAACTTGTTCATGAGGTTAACTGTGCAGAAAACAGCTGTGCTTCCCTGATCCAAAAAGGCATACGTAACCACCGTGTAATTACTTTTCTTTGATTTTATCTGTACTGGAACTATAGGAAGTTTGCAATGATCACCAGCCCCAGTAAGCCCACTGGATACCATAGCGCAGCCCACTGCAGCACCTGGTTCGCCTTCTGTCACTGGCTCCTTTTCCTTGGAGTAGATGTGAAGCATTGTGGGGTGTTTCAAACTGCACACTTTACATGAGAGCCGCTTCCGACAATCCTTGCTGATGTGCCCTATACACAAACAGCCAAAGCACACTCCCTTTTCCCTTAAAAAGGTGATCTTTTCAGTGTGAGCCCTTTTTTCCAATTGAGGGCAAAACTCCAAAGTGTGTCCACCCTCACAAAACAGACAGACTTTATTGACTGGTGAGATCATGTCTGGTTTCCTTGCCTTTGTTGTCATGTTATAGTTCTCTACAGTTGTCGCAGTTGTGGCAAAACTCCCTTTGGGTTTAGATCTGGGTTTCAAGTTGGTTCGATTTATACATGATCTGCTTAATGCTGGTGTTGCATCTTGAATGTCTCCGAACACTGGGTCTGTTAGGATCCTTACTTGCCTTTCAATGAAATGAACAATATCACTGAATGTAGTTCTTTGGTTACGCCTTTCTTGTATTTCGCAAGCAGTTGTCCGCCATCGATCCCTCAGCTTAGAAGGCAGCTTTTTTACAATTGTCAGCATATTAGCAGGCATATCCATTTCAAACATATACTGCACTTCATTCATTGCATTTGAACAGCCTCGGAGAAACAAGCTGTAATCCTGGAGCGCCTTGACATCCTCAGATTTAATTGGGGCCCATGAGAATGCCTTATCCATATAAGCAGCTGCAATCCTTTGTTCGTCTCCAAAATGTCTCTCTAGTAGGAGTTTAGCTTGAGCATAGCCCCCCTCTGGGTCCATATGCTGGCAGCTTCGTACGAGATCCCTTGGGCGACCTCTAGTGAACTGCTCAAGGAAGTACAGGCAATCACTATAACTGTCAGATTTGTTTTCCACACCATTTTCAAATGCTCTCATGAATGTGTGGTACTGCAGTGGGTCACCATCAAAGACCTGAATATCTCTTCTGGGCAAGGATGATCGTTGCTGCTGTTGTACCAGTAGTGTTGTTATTTCATTTTGCCTCTTCATGATGTCAAGAACATTGTTCTGGCCCCCATTGCCTGACGAACCTTCGGTGTTGAGAACGGTTCCATGTGACATCTGATTATTATGAGAGCTGGACTGAGGAATGAGCTCAGATAGATGGTGCTTTAAAGTAGGAGGCTGAAAGTGAGCAGCGTGGGTCGGCCTATCTGCTTTAGGCCTTGTGACCAGCGCACTGACTCTGAAGTTTGGTTGCTGTTTTGACATTTCCAGCCTCTGAGGATCGAAAGAAGCAGCATCGATATTTAACTTCGTTGTTCTGCCTTGTTCCCTTTTAAGATAAGAATTCATTGCATTGGACTGGTCTGTTCCAGTGCCTTTAGAACCACATGTGCTAGCAGCCCTCAACACATTCACTTTAGCCAAGTGTGCGGCGATTTCTTCGTCCAACTTGAGCTTTTCCTTCCTTTTCCGTATTTGCTGCTCTTCCTCCTCCAGTGCATGTTTGTCCTGTAAAAGCCTTTGTCTTGCCATCAATGCAGCTAAATCAGCTTCGGCCTTAATCCGAGCAGAGGAGGTGCTTGATGCAGAGGACCGTTTTCCACTTCCAGAGCTTTTTCCACTTGCAGCACTTTGTGCAGATCGTTTGCTTTGCGCGTTTGATATGCTATCACTTGGTTTCACATCATCCTGTGAACCTTCATGAAATGTGATGTCCTGTGTTGCTGCCTGTGAGGCATCATCCATTTGCAAGTGACACACATCCTCTGTTACTGCAGCCAAGTTCTTTTGGACAGGATTGGGAACCTGTGCATCCTCATCCAACCAATATATCACATCATCCTTGAATGCACTGCTGTAATTTTCAATACTTGAAAACCATTCATTTTGTCTCACCTTTTCATCCTCAGGTAACAGTGGAATTATTGTTTGATGCAGGTGAACAGCGGTGTCAAGGAGCTGAGTGAGAGTTTGCAACTGAGAATTCAACTCTTGTGCATTTTCATTTCGTTTCATGAGCTCTTTCATTGCGGGTATTAAGCCTTTTAGTTTATTCACATGTGTTTTACGTTCCTTTTGCAGGCTTTCAAGTTTATTTGCCAAGGCTTTTGCAGTAAGCTTGACATTTCGTTTAGCAGCCATTGCTTCAGATCCATTGTTTTCCAACCTTTCATTTATTTCACTCATCTTGCCTTTTGAAGCTCAGCAACTCAGTGATTTGCGCAATGAATCAACAATACACAAGCATAGTTTTCATTTTCTTCACATATCGCTTATTTCACATCCATCAATCAATCCAAAACTCAGGACAACACCACAGATCATGACTCTCAACGAGCAGGACAGCGTGTCTCAGCGGACTTTCACACACATGCAGCGCTCCCCAATAGATGCGCTGTCAATCAAACTGAGTCCAATCCACAATACGCAGCATGAATGAATTCCGATGATACGGGCCTACCGGTCTGAAGTCCGCGTTGCAATCAGTCTCTGGCGTTGCAATTACGCACCGTGTGGCGTGATCCTTACGTTCACATATTCCGCTTGGATGTAGTTTTTTTTTGTTGACAAATATATAGCGACTCCAAACAAAAGATGAAGTCACTGAGAGGCTAAGTTAGGGAGCATTGCACTGATGACTCGCAAGACAAACGAGGAAGCCGTTTCCGTATTGGCGATTGCGTCGTATTTATTGTCCAAACAACATAGCAGACAAGACAAGGCAAGGCACGGCAGATGTTCGTGATACTCAGTTTGTCGCTGGTTTGAGCGGTCAACAAAAAATACACTCTCCCTACTCACCCCCTCTCCATGCCGCCGCCGCAGACAACAGGTGAATATGTAGTCATGCATTCAATCACTCAATCACTACTCCCTGCCCACACCCACGTGACATGCGTAAAACGTGTCAAACTAACAGCTGATGTCAGCACAATCATAAACATCAACGTCACCACATATAGCACCTACAACTTATAACATCTGCAATATGACCGTTTGATGAGGGGGTAACAAAAGAGCTACTCATTTGGTATGATAAAATATTACAGAGAAGGTCATTTAATTCATCGCTCTGGATAACCAGCTCATCTCCATGGTAGAGGATCAGGGCCTTCTTCGTAGCCTGGAGTTTTTGAATCCCTGATGTGCCATACCATCTCATTACATCACACTGACTCCACTTTCGAGTTACATCGTGCCGGTATGTGCACCAGTCTCGTGGGTCTCATACAGCAGAACATGTAAAACAGGCAATCGAGGAGATGCTGAAGCTGTGAAATAGACGAGCAACGCGTCCACGTCATTTTACGTGAAAACACAAGGAATATGTAAAAAGCAGTGGATGATATGGAGGCACCAAGCGTGGGCTGCGTCTCACACACTTCTGCTGGCTGAACACGAGGGTCTGCTGTCACAGCGCAGTGTCACACACTCACCTGCTAACACAAGGAAGGTGGAGGTAATGTTGGAATAGCAGAATAAGAAAGAACCATATAAAAGTATATACTTTGTTTCAACAAAAAAAAAAAAAAAACTATTAAGGAACAGTTTGGATGCAGGTACTTTTTTTCTTAATGCAGCTGTATTATCCAGGAAAATATTAGGTAAGGCCGAGTATCGGATCAGGACTTGGTATCAGCAGAAAGGACTCGGATCGGGATCGGGGCAGAAAAAGCCTGATCAGGACATCCCTACTAATTAGTGTGACCTTAAAGTATGAATTGAAGTCTATTATGTCTTGAGTTTAACATTTTGCCTAAGCTCCATTGCCTACATAGCATTGGCTAATATTAACAAGGCAAGGTGAAGGTTGACTGGTTGACCCAATGTGTAAAAGAACTGGTCAGCATACCAGATGCTGCCAACAGAACAGCTGACTATCCAACAGTTAGTTAAAAAAAAATGTAATGTATTAACTAGGGCCGGGACTTTAACGCGTTAATTACGATTAATTAATTACACAAAAAATAACGCGTTAAAAAAATTAACGCATTTTAATCGCACTAATTTTTGCACCGTGGAACGTTTCTCACTGGATGAGTTTCAGGGGTACCGATTATACTGGAGCACCAACAAACGTTCATGCATAGCGTTCATGCAGTGTTGGGCAGTAACGTCGCTACAAGTAGCGGCGTTACTAGTTTCATTACATTTCTCAGTAGCGTGGTGGTAGCGTCGCTACTTTCTGAATGAAATAGCTTTTCAGTAGCTTAGCTCTTTTATTGACCAAGTAGCGCGGTAGCGTCCACACAAGCTACATTTTTATGAACACCTCTGAAGTTCAGCGCAGCGGAGCTTTCTGTCGCGGTCTGAAATGAAAGGATAAGTCGGTGATGCCACCGCCACACATGGCCGTGTATGTGGAGCCGACAGAAGCACTTCCGTATGACGGTGACACCACGGACTAATCCTTGCATACAACGTCTCTGCTGCACGGGAATACAGACAGGTTAGCTTCAGTGAGTTACGTTACTTGATGGAAAGATGGCAGAGGGTGAGGAGGACGGAGACGAGTTGATCCCGAGGAATGCAAAAGACAAACTTGAATAATAAACAAATACAGTAACAGAGAAACATTACTCTGAATTGTTACTTTTGTAATTTTTAACCAGCACAGGATACAGCAAAAATGCAATTTCTACAAAACCAAAGTATGGTGATTAGTCAAAATGATTAGCTTAAAATGTATGTAGATATAGCTACTACTACAGAGTGGGCCTAATAAAAATACCACTTTTGAAACTGCCAGTTATATGAGACACTGGTTGATGGATAGAGTACTTTATTAATCTCAAAGGGAAATTAAAGTGTTACAGCCACTTGACATAAACCAAAATCCAAAAACAATGAGGTAGGTAAAAGAAACAATACAATTAAAGGCTGAATTATATACAATAACTAAATAGACTAACTCAAATATCAAATATAATTTATAAAGCTGAAACTAGAAGACAAGAGAACCTTAACGAAAACTACAACTATAATATACTATTTGCTGTTTAATTATGTTAATATGCTACAGTGTAGGACACTGTCCATTAGTGTAAGTCAGGTGGATATTGCTGTGGTAGCAGGTGAATGTCTGTCCATGGATGTTAGAATTAAGTGTGCATTGATAGTTGAATAATAAAATATACAAAATAGTGAAAGCACAAATTATTGTTTAATAAACAATTGAACGTAACATTTTTGCCTGCTTATCTGTCTGATTGATAATTTTATTGATCACTGAGATAGCTTTGACTTGGAATGAAGTTGTTCCAATATAAAAAGAAATAGCTTTGATGTAGTTAAGCTACTTTTGCCATTTTGCTGTAGCTTAGCTTGCTACATTTCTCTGGGGAATAGCTTTGGTGTAGTGAAGCTTAATTTAATGTAGAGTAACTTGTAGCTTAGCTCACTACTTTTTTCGAGTAGCTTGCCCAACACTGCGTTCATGACTTCAGACAACAACAATGAACGAAGAAGCAGATGAGACCGCTCTGGTTGGCCCCGTGGATGGGAAATTTTGTTTTCAAAAGCGGACGGATGGCAGCGTAGATAAGAGCACGGTTGTGTGCAAATTATGCAAGAGGAGTTCGTGTATCACCGCAGCATATTAAGCCTCAGATATCACCTAAATGCTAAGCAACTATTTATTATGTTGTTGTTGCAACTGGCACTTTATGTTGAACTGTTTATTGTTTTGGCCAAGGTTATTTACAGAGAGTTGGACTGAAATTGATTTGTTTAGATCAGCTGTTGGTAAAGTCTGTTATGGCCTCTGAAGATAGATGTTTTCTAATAGTCAGGGTTTCCAATGTTCTGAATGTACTTGAAAGTATTGTGTTTTACTTAAAAAACAAAGTGTTATAGTTTACAGAAGGTCTACCTACCTATAGGCTACCTGAATCTCTGAAATGTATTCCTAAATAAGCTATTACTACACTTTATGGCAAAAATTGCACTGGTCTGTTGGTCTTGAAAAAAAAAACCAAACAATGTTTTGTTGCTTAAGCTTCTGTATTCAGTCATTATTCAATGGTATACTAAAATCCATGTGAAAAAATTGCTTCTCACTGTTCTCAGGTCAAATATTTATATGCGATTAAAATGCGATTAATTTCGATTAATTAATTACAAAGCCTCTGATTAATTCGATTAATTTTTTTAATCGAGTCCCGGCCCTAATATTAACATCAAAGTTATCACCATGAGTAAATAAGGCACAGTGAGACATGATTTATCTAAAAGCAGAATCAATTGTATTTTTAATTTGTTTTGAAAATGTATTTAGTGTGTGTTCATTCCAGAGAAATGGAATTATGACAACATTTCAACCCAGTGATTTTCACAAAGATTTTACACCAAGTACAAGTAATAATATTATCTGTGGCGATTATTATATAGCAACATTTAGGGCATTCAGCATACACTTTTGTCCAAAGCGATTTACAATAAGTACATTTGTCACAAGAAAGAAACCACAACAAATCACCACTGATAAAGTAAAAAAGAAATGGAAACAATTTTCAAGCCCCCATCTGAGCATCATAGCTGCTATTTAGCAATAATACCATAAAAAGTACCAAAGTGCCTTGACTTAAGTGCTAAGGGTAAGAACAAACAAGTGCATATACGTTTTCTTTTCTTTCTTTTTTTTTGGCAGTACCAGCTGGTCAGCTGATGTAGAAGAGCGAAGTGCTAATGCTGGGGCGTGTGGGCTGACCAGTGTTTGGAAGTTGATTGGTGCAGTTCCGTTGACGGACTTGAAGGCCAGCATCATCGTGTTGTATCGGTTGCAGGCCACAACAGGAAGCCAGTGGGGGTCACGGAGGAGAATTTGGGTAGATTATAAACAAGGCACTGCAGCATTCTGGATATGCTGCGGTGGTTTAGTCACAGAGGCTGAGAGTCCTGCCAAGAGGGAGTTGCAGAGGTGGTAATAGTATATAGCAGTAAACTAAATTTTAAATGTATAGAATCATTGCCTTTGTTAAAGATGCAATCACTGCTAATTTGGCTTACTAGATTAGATTGTACATCTAAACTAACTAACTAACGAACTAGTGGCCTATTAAATCATAATCATAAATTATGAGAAACCATAAAGGTTTAAATGTTTGATAAGATGCTGATAGAAGGACCAAAGGACAGTGATAAGAATCAACTTCAGACATTAATCTTATGGCTACACTGTAAATTATTCGTCTCTGTTGCAGCATTTTATTTTATTCTTAACAGTGCCTTACTGTTGCAGCTTCAGTTACTGTTACTTAAGTAGAAATTATGTAATCTTAGAATGAAAACAACTTCCCTTTCTTTTGGTGAAACACAAATAGAAATGTTAGTGAAGTATGTGATTACAAAAAAGAAAAGTTTTACTTTTTATTTTACACATTTATTTTTTTTTTTTATGCAGTCTCCCCCTTCTGTGTGGATATTTTCCCCTCCCCTCTCAATTCAGACTGTGTCAGACTCCAGAGAGTGTTTTGGTATATTAAGAACAGCAGACATACTACTACTGCTAATAATAATAGTAGTAATAATAATAATAATAATAATGTTGAGAGCAACAACAGTCACTTCCAGGTAGAAAACTGGCAGTTGAATTGCACTGTGGAGTTGTGGAGAAATCGCCAAACTTGTTTAATTGTGTCGTTATTTTCAGCTGCAGTTATAATGTTTAAAGACATGTAGTCATAGACGTCTCTGATGTTTATGCTGTGCTTATTTTAGTTATTGTGTTGCTTTGCTAACGTCTTTGTTATCTATAGAATAGTGCATTTTCCCTTTTTTTTCTCAGCTTCTTTTCTGGCCTGTTGTTGGTGCTTTTCATCTACCGCTTTAATTTCTTTCCTGAGCTTTTCTTCAAACTCTTTCTTTAACTCTAACTCCCTGTCTTTGATGCACTGCTTTTCTTTCCTCCACTCTTCCCCTCTCTCTTCCATCTCTTCATTTAACTTTTCTAATGTCTTCCTCCACTCTGCCTCTGTCTTTTCCTTCTCTTTTTTTATCCCCTCTTCTCTCTTCCTCCACTCTGCCTCTCTCTCTTCCCTCTCTATTTTTCTTGTTCTGTCTTCCCTATCACTCCACAACCTCTCTTGCTCGTCCCTCTCTCTTTTTATCTCTTCTTCCCTCTTCTTCCACTCCTTCTCTCTCTCTTCTTTGTCTCTTTTTATCTCCTCTTTTCTCTTAGTCTCCATTGCCAGTCTTTCTCTTGTCCACTTCATCTTCATCTCATGAAAGTCATTCTGACTCTTCTCTGACTCCATTCTCAAGTGACTCATATCTGTATTTAATTTTGTGAATTCTTTTACTTGTTCTTGTTTTTCCTTCTCTCTCTCTTTTCTCTCCTCCTCTAGTTCAGCCTGAAGTTTCTCAGTAAAAAGTCTGAGCTTTTCTTCATATTCTGCTCGTAGTTTCATCTCCAGTTCCTCTTTCTCTTTGCGTATTTGCTCCTCTTTCTCCTTCAGGATCCGTTGTTTCTCCTCTTTGATTGCCCTTTCTGCCTCTTGGAACATCTCACTGGTGTAGTGGCTTCCTCCGTTCTTTCTGACTAAATCTCTGATCTTCTGCAGCAGCTCGGTGACCTGAGAGCGATCTGTCAGCTTATTATTGAAGACGTGGTACAGCCCGTTACATCTGGCCACAAGTTCCTTCATACCTTCGCTTTCTTTCATGAACTCCTCAACAGTTGTATTACCAAGAAGGTCACCATGAGTAAAGAGAACCATGCTGTATCTGTCTGCAGCCTGCCCAAACATTTCTTGGATCTTCTGCACTGTTAGTTTTTCTTCTTCTGTGAATCTACCCAGCCGGACTACTACAAGGAAGACATGTGGTCCAGGAGAACAAAAGGCGATGCACTGGCTGATGGCATTTTTTGTTTTATCCTGGCCGTACCTGGTGTCAAACAGACCTGGGGTGTCAATAACAGCAACTTTTTCTCCATCCACTGTAGTTGTGTCCTTGGAACACTCATCTGTGATTGATGTAGCACAGAACTTTGAATCAAAGCATTGGCGCCCCAGAATGGTGTTTCCTGTGGCGCTCTTCCCAATTCCAGTCTTCCCTACCATCACAATCCTCAGCTCCTCATCATTCTGTTGATGAGCTTCTGTAAGGAAAGATGAAAATATGAAATAAGAATTTACATGCTTAAAGTTACTCTATCCAACATTCACTGCTGAGATGGTTAGTCTTGTTATTGGTTAATCATTCAATTCCAGCAATCTCCTACAACTAAAACTCCTATTCTGGCTCTGACGGCTGTTTTCTGTGGAGACCCTGAAGTCACAAAAGGGGGAATATTTATTATTAGACATTTTGACCAGTGCCAAAAACAACTAGTGGGAGGGGACAAACTTGAGTTCACATAAATTGGTTGTGTCCAGTTCACCTGCACTGTTTAATCCTTTTCACACCACAATGGGGAACAAAAATGCAGATCAATCACATTGGACCCAGTGTGCTTAGTTGTCTTGAGGAACAATGGCATGTCAAAGGTTCCCTATTACCGCACCGTATCCCACTGGTGAGCAGTGTTGTGGTACTCTAATTATTTTTTTCGTGTAATGTAACGCGTTAGTTTCGTGCGTCAAGCAATCAGTAACTTCGTTTTTTTTGGGTTTTTTTAAAGTAATCCGTTATTATAAGAATTTCTCCGGATAAGGAAAGGAAAATCCCGACTGCAGCCTGCTTTTTGTCAGACACTGTGCCACCTGCAGATGTGTCAGCGTCTGTGCCCTGCTGCTGACCTACGTTACCTGTGTGTGTGTGTGTGTGTGTGTGTGTGAGTGTGTGTGTGTGTGTGTGTGTGTGTGTGTGAGTGTTTTCGAACCCCCGGCAAGATGGCAGAGAGGACAGTTTTTGCATCGTGGAAGTACGCACATTATTTTCACTTCGCCAGCGAAAAGGACAAGAACAACATAACGGTAAAATGCACACTCTGCGTTGGTAAAAAGCTTCTGTCGACCGCAAAAAATTCCACTTAAAATAAAAATTAAAAAAAAAGGCTAGATGACTGACGTTATTCATCATTGTCACGACTTCTCGGTGCATTTAAAGGAGGCTGTGTGTGTGTCAGTTAAGTTGCAGCATGTGCGAGGCGCTGCAAACGGCTTTTAATTGTTGGTAACGCATGAGTACTCTAACGCGTTACTTTTATTCATAGGTAACGCTGGTATGGTAACGTTGTAAGCTAATTAACTACTTTCCAAAGTAACTATACCCAACACTGCTGGTGAGAAACTGCTTTTAGTCTCTCTATGAACATGGACACACTCATATGCATGTGCAGAAACGCTTTGATCACAAAACACTGACGGAGGGAATGCGACTTCATTCTCTGCTCAGGATACCAGTACTTTATTATATTTACATAGCAAACAGCTTTTTGTTGCTATATTAATGTTCTTAATCTCATATTTAACCTTTAAGTACTTTTAGGATTGAGTACATTTATATCAGAAACAAGCATCAGTGTTGGAATATTTGTTTGACTGTTGTGATTTTTTAAACAGTCTGTATTTTGTTTCAGGAGATTGGCAACACCTCTTGTAGCAAACTTAACAGTAGGCAGGTAGAAGTTACCAAGTAACGTATTTGACATTTCAGTGAAATTAGCCCCAAATTACCACAATATTTAGGCTACCTCAACATGAGTTAAAGATAATATTCTGTTATTTTCCAACAAGATGTTAATGATAGCTTGTGTACATGTGCTGTGGGCAAACACACTGTTGTTCTTCTGAAGTGTATTAAAGTTAATCAGGTTTCCGTATGTTTTTCGGTTCACTTCTCCTCCTACAAATTATGAGCTACAGGAACCATTCAACTATCAAAATGTTCAGCTTGTTAAGCGCTTCCAGCCGTGTACCTTTCAGCTTTCTGCCTTTTCAGCTTCAGAAAATTATTACAATGGAAGTAAATGGGGAAATCTTTAAATCCTCTTCAAAACTCATCAACATTCAACCTCTGCTTGTCCCTCAAACTTTGAGCTACAGACACCATTCCAACTTTTAAAGAGTCAGAAGACCTTGAACCAATGGGCATGTATTCAGCTTTTTAAAAGTTGTTGGGTTTTGAGATCATCACAGTTTCAGTTTTAAGGATTTTTAGCCCGTTGTCTGATTTTATAATGGGAGTGTATTGCATGAGCTAGACTACGTCATACATCATCGCTAGTGTACAGCAGCTGGAGGAACTGGAAAAAAAAATTCTCTTCAGCTTGATTTGGATCCCACATCTTTTACTTCACATATACAATATCTCGTTTCAGATGTAGGACTTCCAGTTTGGGATGTGTAAGCCCCAGAGCTACAAGCACTCCAGCAACTCCCCCATAAGCTGCAATGTTAATTTTGAGCCTAAATTTCTGGAGGAGAGCAGACGGTACCTGATTTGTCTCTCGCTCTACCGCCCTCATTTTTAACTCCACAGAAATAAAGTAAAAAGTAATTCAGCTTTTTCAGCAAAATCTTGCCCATTCATTCTCATGGAACTGTTCAACTCTGGTTCTCCTACTGCTTCAGCAGTGTGGTGCAATGCATTATAGTTTCATGCATTTCAGGCAAATTTTTTCCGGTATATTTAGCGATTTCTCCTAAATCACTGTCAGGATTCACACTGTGTTATTGCAGGAAATGCAAATGTTTCTAGCTACTTTAGTACTTTTCAAGGAAACTTCCAATTTGATTGTTTAATTTCTACAGGTCAGTAAATTGAAGTACATTTATCATTTGCATTTTCACAATTTTCTGTCATTTCAGCAGATCAGTCCGATTTTGAAACACTTTTCCTAAATGTAATCGTTTTATAGTTAGCCACCATAAATTGCTTATTACAGACAAAACATCAAGTTACTAATTTCCCATTTAAAAAGTGTAATTCTTTAATTGCCTTATTAGACTTAATGTCTTCACACCACTTGTGTTGAATGTCAGTCTTTATATTTTGAGGTAATGCATTAGCAAATAAATCAATACCAGGAAAATGTAGTTTATCAATGATTATGTAAGTGCCTGTGTATAAAAACTGTGTGACAGAGAAAAATAAATACTGACCTGCGAATTTGGATAGAATCTTGTTCAAAATTAAAATTACAATAATCAGAAAACATTTATTTTATTTTATTTATATTTTACTTTAGATAGGTGCAAGGGGATGAGGGTGTGTGAGTATGTGTAGTCCTAAATTAAATTGTATTGTTAATATTACTGTTATGTTTATTGTTGGGTTGTTCTAAGAAAAATGACAATAAAAACATACTGTGGAAAAAAAAAATGACAACAATCAGCAGAACCAGTTGGAAGTGTCCTCGAAATGTAATAAAGAAATCACCGCCTATTTATTAACTGCTTGTTGGAGTTGGAGTATTTTTTTTAAACAAGATTGGGACCATTATTAAGAAATGTTATTGTGTTAATTTGGGTCATTTTAAATGACAAATTACATTTAATCATACAGCAATTCATTTAAGTAATTTAAGTTTCCTGGAAATGGCCACCTACCAGATACATTTCCAGATCTGTAAGCGTTGCAAAAACTTTTAAAGTTTTTCTGAAGTGATTTAAAAGATGTTACTGATTCTGAAGTCCCAGATCTTTCGGCAGGGAGTTATGGAGCTGAGCGGTCCAGGACATTAAAGAAGGTCTCCTTTAGTCCTGAACCAAGACTTGGAACAGCCTGAGGATCTGAGGCTCTGCTCATAGAAGAGCAACGATTCAGTGATATAACTGGGAGGTAAACCATGAACTAATTAAAGGTTATCAGAAAAATCGAATCAAATGTAACACCGAAGAGAGATGAAGTCTAAATAGTTTGCTTGTTGAGATCCTTTTCACATGACAGGTTAATCTCCTGTCAGTATGAACCATTAATAGTGTTTTAATATACTGCAGGAACTAAAAATATAATAAAGAAGCTGTAAAATTGATAAATAGAAGAAAGGCGATCCTACTTTTGGTTATCAGATTCATTAAAATAAAATGAAATAAAAACAGCATGTGTAAATATCTGGTGTGCAGTGTTTTCATGAGTGGTTAGGTGGAAATACAAAAGCTGTGTTACCTGGTAACCAGCTTGTGTATGCCAGTGTGTGGATAAATATTCATAGTTCATTTAGACTGAATATATCTCAGTGCTGATCACTGTAAGTTAGTGCACATATAGCTAGGAGATGTCTTGGGTCGGAAGTGATTAAACATAATGAACAGAATTTAAAGTCAAAGCACCACATAGACATGAATATAAAATAACTGTATCATAACTCACCACGGTTGTAGTGTTTGCTGGCCATGTTTGGGGTTAGGAGAGAAGAGTGGATGCTGCAGCAGTGAAAGTCTTTCTGGCGCTACACCTCTTTATATGGTGGCTTTATATGATTCTGTACACATTGATTTATGACTGTGCTATCAAGTCAGAAATGGAAAGAGAAACCAAGATGGGGAGTGAGTTAGTTCTGTGCTGTACATTGTGGTTAAATCCTATTCAGCTGTTCAAATTTGCCTCAATTAAGAAATTTGAATCTAATGTATTTGCGTTTTTATTCAGACTCTGATTGGCCTGTCTTTTTAAGTAATCCTAATTGGGGGTTACCAATATCACATATTAGTCCAATAAATTATCTGCCTGCTGTTGAGAAACAGCCATGCTGTTCAATGAAAACTCAAGCTCAAGCCCACCCCATCAAATCTGCCTGTCATGATTTTGTTTGGTCATGGTAATTGTCTTCTTGAAATCTGATATCTTGACAGCCCTAGTTCAGTGTAATCATTATTATCCCAGAGGGGGAGTTTGTTGCACAGTCAGCAGTAAAACCATCAGTACACCAATCAGCACACAAACAATTCACATTAAGAAACACAGGATCACCAAATGTAAATTAACCGTAAGAGCAGCAGGGACCGACGAGTTCTTAAATCTCTTTGTCCTGCATCGACTAGATAGAAAAAATCTGAAATCACTGAAAATGGAGAGAATAAAGCAGCAAAGATTGATTGACTGGTCCTTTTCTTGTGACGCTGACTTTGTACAATTGCGAGAGGTCATTTTCTGCCCTTTTACCAATACCTTCTAAAGTGTTCCTGTCCTTCAAGTGACCCAAACCAGCAAATAAAACAGGGTTACAACAGATTCAATAAAGCATGTCAATGTTAAAACTTACCAGCTTCAGATAAAAGTGCATGCGCTGGTGGATTTCTGCACAAACAACATCAGTATTTGGTTTAAAGATGAATTAATATCATTGTCCTCAGATTTACTGTTGAGCATCTTCAACTGCCAGGCCATAAAATAAAAACAACAGGGTAATACACCCACAGCTGCTGCTGCCTGTTTCCAGTAAGTAAGTAAGTGAAACTTTGTTCATGTGGCAGGTATACATTGGACTTTAGCTTTCTCCCCAGTATCTGACCCTGGTATTAGTGGGAAAAGAACTGGGGAAGATAAGATAAGCCTTTAAAATGTAATGTGTAATGTATCTACAATATAATGTTGTAGTAGAACATAACTAAAGTAATGATAGTGATAGTACTATTGACTGTTGACAGTTGACAGAGGATCCTGAAACCTGGTGCAGTTTGGAGAAAATGTCACATTTATAAGGCTTGTTAGTGGTTCTTGGGTCACTGTCTCATACATATCAATGTGTGATGTCAGGAAGATATTGCTGCCTCCACCAAGGAGGTAACGATTTCACCCATGTTGGTGGGTTTGGTTTTTTTTTTATTTGTGTGTTTGCAAAAAGTGTTTTTTGTTGGTTTGCTGGTTTGTTTGATAGATTTGATGGTCGGCTGGTTGGTTCAAGTAAAACTCTCGCCAAGATGCAACTTAGGGTCTTTTTGTGGATGTACCAGAGCCAAACTTTTGTTTAAAAGCATAATTACGACGAAAGACGACGAAAAACGAAAGACAAACAGACGTGCAATCAGTTCTGATCTTATGACTAAAGCAGAAAACCACGTACGAGTAGTTAATTATCAAACCTGGCTTTGACACGGAACTGATCTTATCTGTTAGTCCATACATTCTCCTGCTGGGTGTGTATGTAGGGTTATTGCAGCTGTAAATGTGGTAAACTTTGAGCTTTATGAACACAGTGCAACAACAAGACACACAGCTGCAGTTCTTTGTCAACCAACTATTTAGTCCAATGAATAATACGAGTTGCATGGCTTCAGTGTCTTCTAACAAGTAAAATGTTCCTCGGTTTCTGTCCGTCCTAACAACGTCCTCTTCCATCAAACATCAATGCTCGCCGTTTCCATGGTTACTGTGTTATCTCCGACAGCGAGGCCGTCTGTAGACGAGTTCCCGTCCTGTCGGTCTGCAGCGAGGGCGAGCTAGCTGAGGATTTTGTGGTAGGGGTGGAGGTTGAGGGAGGAGGTGAAGGCTCTGATGTCGGTGATGAGCGTGGCGTCCTGGAGCGACGGCGAGGAGGTCGGCAGGAAGGTCAGCTCGCTCACTTCCCCGTAGGCCGAGGAGGGAGGGTTGTCGGGGGTGGCGGGGCTGCAGGCGTCGCTCTGATCTGGTGAGTTGTTCTCCTCCGCCCCGAAACCAACAACCTGAGCCAGAAACAGACGTTCTGAACATCAGTGGTTCTGCTAACTTTTGTTTCTTTTAACATCTTTTGTCTCTGCTGTCTAGCTGTGGTCACTAGAGGGCACTTTCAAAGGTACTTTAGCATTTTTAGTCTGATAATTACAAACAGTGTCATTTAAATTTCCTCATGAGTATTCTGACTGTTTTGGGACAAACATCTGAATAACTTATTGTTTAAACCTGTCTGATAAATTTGGTAAAACAGATGGTGCCTGCGTTAATGTTTGTTAGAATACTGCTTTACTTTAACTCAGGGCCCGTATTCACAAAGAATCTTCAGGCTAAAAGTAGCTCCTAACAGGCAAATTTAGGAGCAACTCCTAAAAATAATGGGCGTGTCAGTCGTAACTTTAGGACTCCTAATTTTTGAAAATTAGAGTTATTCACAAAACATTTTAAGCCTAAAAGTAGCAGCTAAGTCTGGGAGACCTTAGAAGTAGAGAGGACTCCTAACTCGCTAAGACCTGGTCACATGTAACCAGGGTTAATATATCCTTAAACCAATAAATAAGTGACAGGTTACATGATTATTAAATACAAATTACAAATACAAATAAAGTTTATTTACAATTTACATTCATTAAAAAGCAGTTTATAGTTCAGTACTGCTATTTCACTTTGCGTACTTTTCCTTTAATGCGTGCAGCTGTAACAGCCAATCGGGTAGCTGCAGCGCCACACACTGGAGAGAGAGGAGAAATAGAGAGAAAAAAGCCTGAGATCTCTACAGACAAGCGACCGGAGGAGTAGCAGACCGAGTGAGGAGAGAGGAAAAAATAAGTGTAAAGAAGCGAATTTTTGAGGAATGTGAAGCTTGGTTTTACCTATTTTGTGTTCACCTTCAGTGTGCATCGCTGGATGCTGTGTTTTATTTTTTTTCCAACAAGGATTTGGTGAGTTAAAAAACGATCTTTTCTGTGTTAATTAGTATATTACCTCTCATGTTGTCAAGCTAAATGTGCAATGGAAAATGCCAATAGCTAAGCTAAGATAAGCGTGAATGACTTTGTTTAGTGTTTTATGGGTTTTTATTTGTATAGAGCGAGTTAAGAAGCTACATGCAGACGCATGTTCAAGTTAGCCTCTGTAGTAAAGTGCGGAGCACGGCCGCCGCCATGTTGTTTCGGGTCCGGACAGAGTTGATAATTAAGATTTATTTACATGCTGTTCAGCTCAAGTGTACCTTTTTATTAAGAAATATGCAAGGCTAAACATGTTTATGTATGTTGCCCTGTTGTGCGGCTGTACAACAGGCCAGGTTTTTATGTCCAGCTGAGAGGATCGCTTGGTGTTTGCCCACCGGCAGTGTGGAAAAGAAAATGGCAAGCTACCCAATGGAGAAACCCAGCAGATGAGAGTCTGCCTGTGAACCAACCGACACTGGAGGGATAAAGACACTGATTCATACATCTGACTCTTGGTAGGACTAAACCCTCACTTGAGTGCTGCAAGAGGCAGTGGATTCTTTTGGATTTTTTATTTTCTATTAAAGGACCTATCAAAGGACTGAGCATACGCACAGAGTTGTGGAAATTTGAGTTTATTGATTGATGTCAATCTGTGAAAGTTCAGTTTAGTCTTGTTAAGTTTCATTTTCTGTTTTCATTTATTTTGTGCTAAATTGGTAATGCAAACTGTTGTGTTGCTGTAAAGCTTGAGGTATTTGCTGAAATCAACTACTGAGGGGTAGAAAGACTAAAATAGGCCTAACCGAAATAACATGAGAACCTATAGCTGAGTCGACTCAAAGAAACGAGAAACTAGAATTAAGATAACAACTTAAAGGATCCCACTTGAACTTGATTTATCAACTCAAATAGGGTTGATATAAATTTAAAAGGGGACAAAATAAGGAGAAACAATATTTTCCTGAGGTTAGATTTTATTTTGTTGTTTAAGGGATTTGAGTACAAGATTCCTCTGTCCACATATATGTTGTCTGGTACCATATTCTATGTGTGTACTGTCTACTGCTATTTTTGAGGATAATATAAATTTGCTGGCAGTTCCAACTTATTTCATGGTCTGTGATCTGTTATTCTTGAGTGCTAGTCTTAAAACTGCTTTTCCGAGCCTATCAACTAGTCCTAGCTATCCGCTAATATCTGCAGTGTTACAAACATGGCGAGCTAGCCAGGAGCAGTTACTAGCTAAAATCAACTGTTTTTCAGACCACTGAGACCTAAAATAGTTCAGTCTGAAGAAAAAATGGAAGTAGTGGATAGAGAGAATATCAAAGTACCTAACTCAGTTATTGTCAGTGGACTCACTGAGACAGAGTTGGATGATGATTTAACCAATTTCTTGAACAAGTATGGACACATTGCAAGAACAGTCAGGATAGATAACCCCCAATCTCCATTCCACAAAAATGCTATTGTAGAGTATGAAAGGGGATCTGCGGTAAATGCCCTTGAGCCTATGCTTCCGCATAGCTATGAGAGCCCCAATCAAGTCACATACAAAATCAGAGCCTTGTCAAGCGAATACTTACCGATTGTGACTGATAGCGCCACCAAGTGCTTTTTGAGTGAACTACAAAAAATTGCCAAATTGAGTGGCAGATCCTTCGAAGATATCTTGAAAGAACAGCTGTCTAGCTGCAGTAAATCAGTTGCAGAGGACACAGAGACCATTAGTGAGCCTGCAGACAAGCCATCCACTGCAGAAGTTGAGAGTGAACCACAAGTCTCAGTTACTGGACCACAGGTAACTTACCAGACTTTTCCAGCTAGGAAAGTGGAGATGAACAAATTTTTTTTGGATGCCACTGAGTCAAGGTCGGTCACCCAGACACAGGGGGATGAAACCCCTGGGGTTGCCATGAGTTATGTCAACCCTCCAGAGGTGCAACGAATGGTTGTAGAACACATAGTTAGAAGTGAAGCATCTGTTTCACAGACAAATGTGTCATTCAGACTCAGAGGTTTTTCTGGAAAAACTCCCTGCCCTAATCATGAGGTTGACTTCGATACATGGCGAAATAGTGTTGAGCTCCTTCTGCAGGATGTAGCTCTGTCAGATCTGCAACGCACAAGAAAAATCCTAGATAGTCTAGTATCACCAGCAGCTGATGTCGTGAAACCTTTAGGTCCACAAGCCTTACCTACAGCTTACCTCGACCTACTAGACTCAGCTTTCGGAACCGTGGAGGATGGTGATGAGCTTTTCGCCAAGTTTCTTAATACACTTCAAGATGCTGGGGAGAAGCCATCCCATTACTTACACAGACTACAGACAGTTCTTTCCAAAGCACTGAAGAGAGGCGGTGTGTCTGCCAGTGAAGCTGACCGACATCTTCTGCGCCAGTTCTGTCGAGGGTGTTGGGATAATGTGCTGATAGCAGATCTTCAGCTTGAACGTAAAAGAGACAACCCACCTCCATTCTCTGAGTTACTGTTACAGTTGCGCGTGGAGGAGGACAGAGACATTTCAAAGGAAACCCGAATGAGAAAACACCTTGGTGTGTCGAAGCAAAAAGTCAGTGCACATCTCTTAACTGCAAACTCCCTTGAGAATGATACATCATTACAGAGTGACATCACTGAAATGAAGAAACAAGTAACTGAGCTGCAAAGTCAACTCACCCACCTGAAGACAAAGAAAGCAGAGTCAATCGTGCCTTCTCAAGACAATGTTGTTGCTGAATTAAAAAGACAGGTTACTGATCTTCAGAGCCAGCTCACAAGCATAAAGGCACAAAATCATCCTAAAACAAAGGCCAATGTGACTAAAATGAACGCAGAGCGTCCAACTAAGCACAACGCAGCTGCAGACCAAAGACCCAGTAGCAGACCAAAGCTATGGTACTGCTTTCAGTGTGGTGAAGATGGCCATATTGTACCCTCATGTCCTAATGATCGAAACCCAACTTTAGTAGCTGCTAAGAGAAAGCAACTTAAAGAGAAACAGTCCCTGTGGGACAGTCAAAACAGTTCAGTTCATACACAGCCTTTAAACTAGATTCAGCCTTCATTGCGGGACAAATGAGAGCTAAACACAGTAACAGTCCCACCCCTGATACTGGGCACAAACCCAAGAAAAGATTTTCTCGCAAAAAATCCACCTTTGTGCAGATACCCAAAGGTTTGATTGGAGCTAAGTACACTGCTCATGTACTCATTAATGGACAGACATGCAATTGCCTTCTTGATACAGGATCGCAAGTAACCACAGTATCGCAGTCATTCATGAGAACAACCTCTCCAACTTGAACATTCACCCCCTGAATGAGCTGTTAGAAGTAGAGGCTGCTAATGGTCAAACTGTACCTTATTCGGGCTTTATAGAGGTAGATGTTACCTTTCCCAAAGACTGTTTTGGTTCCGAAATCACTGTGTCCACCTTTGCATTAGTTGTCCCAGACACACGATCTAATGCACAGTCCAAACTGTTGATAGGCACTAACACCTTGGATCTAGTGTATGAGACTTATGCCATGACAAACACAGATCCTGAAGCCCTTCCTTATGGTTACAGGGTTGTCCTGAACATAATGCAGCAAAGAAATAAGCAAAAAGAAAACAGCAGCATAGGGCTAGTGAGACTATCCGGAAAAAACACAGAAGTTGTCCCTGCAGGTCAAAGCTGTGTCTTAGAAGGGTCAGTTCATGTCAACAACCAAATCTCAGATAGGTGGATTGTAGTTGAATCGCCTTCATCATCTTCCTTACCAGGAGGAATGTTAGTTACGAGATGTTTGCTTAGCCGCCCTGAAAGTTCATCACAAAAGTTGCCGGTAGTGCTGCGCAACGAGAGCAAGCATGACGTTATCATCCCAGCTAAGAGTGTTATAGCTGAAATCCATGCCTTGCAAGAAGTAGTTTCAAAAAAACAAACCCCTACAGATGTAACAGACTCCGATAACACCCAAAAATCCACTGACAATTCAGAGTTAAACTTTAATTTTGATGACTCTCCACTTCCAGCTGAATGGAGGAAGAGATTAGAGCTAAAGTTGAGTGCTATGCCAGAGGTGTTTGCACAACATGACTCTGACTTTGGTCGAACAGACAAAGTTAAGCACCAAATCAAGTTAAATGACGAAACTCCCTTTAAGCATAGACCACGACCCTTGCGGCCACAGGATATTGATGCTGTGCGGAGACATTTGCAAGAACTTCACGAAGCAGGTGTAATTCGTGAGTCTGAGTCTTCCTTTTCTTCACCCATAGTGGTGGTAAGGAAAAAGAATGGAGATGTAAGACTCTGTGTTGATTACCGAAAATTGAACCTACAGACTATCAAAGACGCATATGCTCTCCCTAATCTGGAGGAAACTTTCTCTGCGCTTACAGGTTCAAAATGGTTCACTGTCTTGGACCTCAAGTCCGGATACTACCAGATCGAGGTAGATGAGGCTGATAAACACAAAACTGCCTTTGTGTGTCCGTTGGGGTTCTGGGAGTTTAATAGGATGCCCCAAGGCATAACTAACGCTCCCAGTACATTCCAAAGGCTAATGGAGAAGTGCATGGGTGATATCAACCTAAAAGAAGTACTGGTGTTTTTAGATGATCTTATAGTGTTTTCAGAAACTCTTGAAGAACACGAAACCCGCCTTCTTCATGTCCTCAGCCGTCTCAAAGCGTACGGATTGAAACTGTCCTTGGAAAAATGTAAATTTTTTCAAACATCGGTTAAGTATCTAGGACACATAGTGTCCCAGCATGGTGTTGAAACAGACCCACAGAAAGTTGAGGCCCTAAAAACCTGGCCAAGTCCACGAAACCTCAAAGAGCTGCGTTCATTCTTGGGGTTTGCTGGTTATTACCGGCGATTCATCCAAGATTACTCCAAGATAGTGAAGCCACTGAACGACCTTACTGCGGGTTACCCACCACTAAGAAAGAGTAGTGGATCTAAAGAGAACAGTGGTCAGTACTTCCAGCCAAAAGAGCCTTTTGGAAGTAGGTGGACAGACAGCTCTCAAAGAGCTTTTGAAACGATTATTGACCGGCTCACTACAGCCCCAGTGTTAGGTTTCGCTAACCCAAAGCTCCCATATGTATTGCATACTGATGCAAGTACAACTGGTCTGGGAGCTGCACTCTATAAAGAGCAGGAAGGGAAGACGCGTGTTATTGCATTCGCCAGCCGTGGATTGTCAAAGAGCGAATCTTGCTATCTGGCTCACAAACTTGAGTTTTTGGCACTCAAGTGGGCAGTAACCGAGAAGTTCTGTGACTATTTGTATGGAGGCTCCTTTACAGCAGTCACAGATAGCAACCCACTAACTTACATACTAACCACAGCTAAGTTAGATGCAACAAGCTATCGCTGGTTGTCTGACCTCTCCACCTTTACATTCCAACTTCAGTACCGAGCAGGGAGTTGCAACCTCGATGCAGACGGCCTTTCACGACGACCCCATTCTGAACCAGTTAACGATCTGGTTACTCAGAAAGAGGAGGAGCGAATCCACAAATTAATTCAACACCATCTACCCGAGTCTAAAGATTTCATTCATGTCTCACATAACACTGTTAGCGCAGTCTGTGAGAAACACCTGATTTGCCCACATTTGAACATCAATGAACATGATTCCATCCCTCTTGTAACATCTCTCGCTATGTCAGCCAAAGCTATTCCAGACAGCTTTGAGCAATATGACGGGTTTCCTGTCATTCCCAGCATATCTGAGGAGGAATTGAAACAAAAGCAGAGAGCTGATCCTGCTATCTGTGAAGTCATCCGTCAGTTGGAATCTGGGGAAACCACTCCTCCAGCTGTAAGGAAAGAACTGCCAGAGCTTTCTATCTTTCTGCGAGAGCTAAAGAAACTTGAGCTGCAGAATGAAGTTCTCTACAGGAAGAGGCAGGTTGGTGAGGAAGCTCACTATCAGCTTGTTCTGCCAGAGGAATTGAGAGACATGGTCATGCGAAGCCTTCATGACGACATGGGTCATTTGGGTATTGACCGAACTCTTGACCTGGCACGAGCCAGATTCTTTTGGCCCAGAATGGCTAATGATATTGAGAAAAGGATTAAAAGTTGCAGCCGTTGTGTCTGTCGGAAAACACTGCCAGAAAAGGCAGCACCACTAGTAAACATTCAGGTTACTAGACCTCTTGAGTTGGTCTGTATAGACTTTCTATCAATTGAGCCTGATCGAAGCAATACAAAAGATGTCCTTGTGATAACTGACTTCTTTACCAAGTATGCAGTAGCAATTCCGACTCCTAATCAGAAGGCTAGAACAGTAGCCAAGTCCCTCTGGGAACATTTCATAGTTCACTATGGTATCCCCGAAAAACTGCACAGTGATCAAGGGCCAGATTTTGAGTCTAAGACGATCAAAGAGCTCTGTGATTTTGCAGGGATCCATAAAGTCAGAACCACACCATACCATCCAAGGGGAAACCCTGTGGAAAGGTTTAATAGGACACTGCTCAGTATGCTTGGTACACTCAATAATGAAGACAAAACCCACTGGCGTGATTTTGTGAAACCGTTGGTACATGCATATAACTGCACAAAACACGAAACAACAGGTTTTACTCCATATGAGTTGATGTTTGGGAGGCAACCTCGGCTTCCTATTGATCTTGCCTTTAATGTGCCATTGAATCGTAGCTATCAAAGATCACACTCCCAGTATGTCCAAACTCTGAAAACTCATCTTCAAGAGAGTTACCAACTGGCTACTAGAAATACTGCTAAATCTGCCCAAAGGAACAAAATCAACTTTGACAGGCATGTCATTGAATCCACTTTGGATATTGGTGATCGTGTGCTAGTAAGAAATGTACGCCTAAGAGGAAAACACAAGCTGGCTGATAAGTGGGAGGCAACTGTGTATGTTGTTGTTAATAGGAAAGGTGACCTTCCAGTTTACACAGTAAAGCCAGAAAACAAAGATGGTTCCCTCAGAACCTTGCACAGGGATCTCTTATTACCATGTGGATTCTTACCAGCTCTTGAAGAGGACCCTCCTGCTGTGTTAAACAAACCTCGAAGGCCGAACACACGTCAGCATCCAGACCGTACTCCCGATGAGCCAGAGCCAGAGTTCAACTCTGAAGAAGAGGATGACTGTGTATCACATCCCTTTCAAGATTCACTCTTGAAACCCACAAGGTTCACTCAAGAATATGACATGACAATGCCTCCAAGGGAGCAGTCTCAAATTTCTGTTGAGCAAACCTGTTCAGATAATGTATCAGTTTCTAACAATTCTCCAGAAAACTCTGCTGAAACCTTGCCTGAACCTGCGACAATACTGGAAAATGACTACTCACCTGAAGTGGAAATAATATCCACAAGTAACGAACCTGAAAAGGAAAATCTCACTGAACAAACATCAGACAGACCTATGGAGGAAACACAACCTGAGACAGTTACAGCCAATGCTCAAAATGCACCTGCATTGCTGGTTGAGAGGAGTACAATGAGTTGCAGTGAATCTGGACCTGCAGAAAACGATGAAGTCACACATCAAAATGAAGCAGGAGTTGATGTAACAGCAAATGCTGAAAGTGCAACAACAACTGACACAGGTGACAATGAAACACAAACAGTGAGAAGATCGTCAAGACTAAGAGAAAAGTCAAGAAGACTGACATATCCCGAGTTGGGGAACCCCTTAGTGACTATTGTCCAATCTTTATTTCAAAGCTTGAGCACAGCCATCACTGACTCCCTTGTAGAATCTAGGTTTACACCTCTGATACAGATCTGAACCTGAGATAGTGTAACCTATTAGTACTATGCATAGGGACATGCATAGAGTTAAGGGGGGAGGGTGTAACCAGGGTTAAAGCCCCTGTACGGAGTTTTTAACTGGATATAGAAAAGTCTCTGGTTTCTGCTGATGTGTCTCTGTTACCTACAACAGCAAATGAGCCCATCAGCGTGAAGATACGCTTTTTCTAAGTAGTCTAATTCTATACCTCTGAAAGGCCTTGGTCGGGTCGGACCACTGACGAAACGATTTACGGCAGTCAGACCGGAACTGACGACATTCAGGATACGGCATAGCTGTTTTGTTGCTACGCTAGCCAGTGCTAACCGAGCAAAAACTTTTGTCATGGCTGATAATGAGACAAAGAAAAGAAAAAGAATTCGAACCGAAGACCAACGAAAGGCCGAGAGGGAATCCGATCGAGCTAGGGCTAAAACACGGATAAACATTGGCGATTCCTTCCAGAGATGGAGAGAGTTGCGGAGCTTGAAGGGATTCAAGTCGGATCCAGAATTCGCCCGATTCCTCCTAGACAGGTTTGTAAATTTTATTTCATTTATGAAATATAATGCAGGACGTAGTTTACAGCAATACATGAATTTATGTTGTTACAACAAAGCTGGCTAACGTTACCACTAGATTAGCTCTAGATACTACACTCGTGAAAACGATGACAAATGTCTTAGATCACGCATCCATTTCAGCTGTGTGTATCAGCCCAGCCAACCTGCAACGATGCATCGGTAATATCCTCTGTCATTATAAATGATTCAGTTTCTTACTTAGAACAAAACATCCATCACAATCAGTGTGACTTTGCTGTAACGCTAGCTCTGTAGCACCGTGGGTAATATATGTAGCTGGGAAATTGCAGTGCAACAGCAGCATTACTTTTCACCGGCGGCATATTATATTAAGTAGAAATACAAATAGACACATTACCTCGTCCATATGCACGCTGCAGATAGCTGCTAAAAACTTTCCGACGTTTCCAAAACAAATCTACACGCGCCGGCCAGACAAACGTCTTCACGACAGTGGGCGCTAGAGCTCGTGGGAAATGCAGTCTTCATTCCGGCAAAACACTACCGCTTTCGTCCAGCGGGGCCGCCAAAATCAACACTAAATGAAAAGTCTGTACAGGGGCTTTAATATATCCTTAAACCAACAAATAAGTGACAGGTTACATGATTATTAAATACAAATTACAAATACAAATAAAGTTTATTTACAATTTACATTCATTAAAAAGCAGTTTATAGTTCAGTTCTGCTATTTCACTTTGCGTACTTTTCCTTTAATGCGTGCAGCTGTAACAGCCAATCGGGTAGCTGCAGCGCCACACACTGGAGAGAGAGGAGAAATAGAGAGAAAAAAGCCTGAGATCGCTACAGACAAGCGACCGGAGGAGTAGCAGACCGAGTGAGGAGAGAGGAAAAAATAAGTGTAAAGAAGCGAATTTTTGAGGAATGTGAAGCTTGGTTTTACCTATTTTGTGTTCACCTTCAGTGTGCATCGCTGGATGCTGTGTTTTATTTTTTTTCCAACAAGGATTTGGTGCCTGCGGTCACGCCAGCCGTCTCTTGTTTTCACGTAGTCAAGCCAGCCGCTCCAACATTTTAAGTGCGCCCTTATTACGAACTTTATGGCAAACGGGAAACAGAAGCAAGTGGGAAAGTCAGCGCTAACTTACGAGACCGTGTGGGAACTTCCGGTTCACAAAATAAAACCTTTGTGTTGAATGTATTGAGATTTTGTTGTGTAAAATATGAGAACTACAATAAAAATTAATAAGAATTATGATGGCAAGTTAAATGCAATAAAGCAGGTGCGCATCATCCAGAAAGCCCAAATCAACTGTCCTACACTGATTCTGAGCCACTAGGTCACATGACCGGGGAGTTATTGAGCTCTGATGCTCATATTTACATTCTCACAGGGATTACAAATTCATAAAAAATATTAACGGTAAATGTGTTCAAATACAATAAAAAAAGGTGTGCCTCATATAGCAGGCTTAGATCTACTGTCCTACACTGATTCTGAGGCAAAGGGAAGCTATTGAGGTTAAATGACATAATTTATCAGAAATTAACACTAACTGAATAAATACATACAATAAATGTCACGTGAATAAATTTTTTTCATTAAATAAATCAACACACAGCCAGGCCTCTGGGCCTTGTTTTCTTTGTAAACCAGCAATGAACAACTCAGAGCACATTTGGAGAACCAAAAATGGAAAAACAACAAAATGTGAATTTTGATGAAAAAAGGAGCATGTCCAGTGTAAACTCAGGGCTTATCACTTTTTTTTTTTTATTTGCAAAGGTCGCAGTTCCAGTTGCCTGCCCTTGCTTTTTTGAGTATCTCTTCCTCCAAATCCAGGCATTCCTCGTGATACCACCTTTCGCAGGTGTCACACTGTATCTGTAAAATTAAGCAAGCAAAGACAATATCAGTACCATCCTCTCAGCAATTCCATCATAGTTGCAGTGTCCCCATTGTGTCATCCAAGTACAAATTATTGTTGCACTGCTTTTCATTTTTCAGCAATGCTCTAGTTTTGTCTGCTTAAAAATCTAGCGTAGCCCTTTACACTCCATGAAAGTCCAAACTCACTCTCGGCCATACTATGCCATGTTTAATTCAACTCTTTGGTTACAGGGTTTGTGATGAGAAACAACAAGTAATCTTCCACTGTCCAGAAAAAAGATTTTTGATTCATTTATCATGCTTAAACTTTGTAGCTTGCCACTTTGAAATGTGAGACTGCGTACAATGTACTGTGTGCATTGTGTGATAAATGTAGTGTAATATTAGTTTTTTGATGATCTGTATGATGAATATAATCCCCCACACCCTCCCTCCAAAATATAAAGGGTCTAAGGAGGTGATAAAGACCTTTTATGAGCTTTAAAGCTCATAAAAGGTCTATATATTAGGAATTGAGGAAAACATCAACAATATATATACATCAACAATATATACAACAAAATATAAGGCAAGGCAAGGCAAGGCAAGTTTATTTTTATAGCACAATTCAGACACAAGGCAACTCAAAGTGCTTTACAGGCACACACAAATTACATTAAAAGACAAACATTTCATTTAAAAGACATTAAAAATTGCATTAAAAAAAAAAAAAAAAAAAAAAAAAAACTCAGAGTAATAATGCAGTTCAAAGACTTCAGTTAAAAGCAGTGGCAAAAAGAAATGTTTTAAGTCTTGATTTAAAAGAGGTGAGTGTTGGAGCAGACCTGCAATTTTCAGGGAGTTTGTTCCAAATATGTGGCGCATAGTAATTGAAAGCTGCTTCTCCATGTTTACTTCTGACTCTGGGGACTGAAAGCAGACCAGTACCTGACGATCTCAGAGGTCTGGATGGTTCATAACGCGGCAGCAGATCAGAAATGTATTTTGGCCCGAAACCATTCAATGCTTTATAAACCAACAACAGGACTTTGAAATCTATTCTTTGATAGACAGGAAGCCAGTGTAAAGATCTAAGAACTGGAGTGATGTGATCTACTTTTTTGGTTCTTGTTAGGACTCGAGCAGCTGCGTTCTGAATCAGCTGCAGCTGTCTGATGGAGTTTTTAGGGAGTCCTGTAAGGACGCCATTACAGTAGTCGAGTCTGCTGAAGATAAATGCGTGAACAAGTTTCTCCAAATCCTGCCGAGACATAAGCCCTCTTATCCTGGATATATTCTTAAGGTGATAGTAGGCTGACTTTGTGACTGTCTTAATATGGCTGCTGAAATTCATGTCTGAGTCCACAGTCACACCAAGGTTTCTGACTTGGTCTGTAGTTTTCAACATTACAGACTGAAGCTGAGCAGAGACTTTAAGTCGTTCTTCCTTGGATCCAAAAACAATTATTTCAGTCTTATCTTTGTTTAACTGAAGAAAACTCTGACACATCTAATCATTGATTTGTTCAATGCATCTACTCAGGGTATGTATGGGATTATAGTCCCCTGGTGATATGGTTATGTAAATTTGTGTGTCATCTGCATAACTATGGTAGCAAATTTCATTGTTTTCCATTATTTGAGCTAGAGGGAGCATGTAAATGTTGAATAGTAGAGGCCCCAGAATGGAGCCCTGGGGTACTCCGCTTGTCATTTTCATCCGTTCAGATGTGTAGTCACCAATAGACACAAAGTAGTCTCTCTCATTTAGATAAGATTTAAACCACTTTAGTGTTGTACCAGAGAGTCCAACCCAGTTTTCCAGTCGGTCCAGTAGTATATTATGGTCGACTGTGTCAAACGCAGCACTGAGATCCAGTAATACTAAGACTGAGATTTTTCCGCTGTCTGTGTTTGAATGAATGTCGTTGAAGACCTTAACGAGGGCCGTCTCAGTGCTGTGATGTGGTCGAAATCCTGATTGGAAAGCATCAAAACAGCCATTTATTATTAAGTAATTGTTCAGCTGTTGAAAGACAGCTTTTTCAATTATTTTACTTAAAATTGGGAGGTTTGAAATGGGCCTATAGTTATTCATTACTAATGTGTCTAGAGTTCTCTTCTTCAGGAGTGGTTTAATGACTGCTGTCTTAATGGCTTGGGGTAAGACACCTGAGAGAAGTGATGTGTTAACAATCTGTAGCAGGTCTGGAATCATGCAGTCTGAAACTTTTTTGAAGAACCCTGCTGGTAAAATATCCAGGCTGCAGGAGGAAGACTTCAAATGCTGTATAATGTCTTGAAGGTTTTTGTCATTAATTGGATCAAATTGTGTCAGGGTATTAGAGTTGGGTTTAGGTGGACAAAACGACGACACACCTCCAGTACCTGGTAGAGTGGCACTGACCGCTTGTCTAATGTTCTGAATTTTGGCAGTGAAGAATGATGCAAATTCATTACAGGCCCTGGTAGACAGATGTTCAGATGCTACTCGCACAGGAGGGTTTGTTAGCCTGTCGACAGTAGCAAACAAGGCACGAGCATTATTTTTGTTCTTGGTGATAATGTCTGAGAAGAAGGACTGCCTTGACTTTTTTAATTCTAAATTAAAAATGTAAAGTCTCTCTTTATAAATGTCAAAATGAACCTGGAGATTTGTTTTTCGCCACCTGCGCTCAGCTTTTCGACATTCCCTTTTTTCCATCTTGACAAGCGTGGCGTTTCTCCAAGGAGATTTTTTCTTACCAGAGACCACCTTCACTTTAGTGGGTGCAATGGCATTCATGACATTTGTAATTTTGGAATTGAAATGAAGTACAAGGTCATTGACAGAGAACCTAGAGAGGGGTGGTGTGGAAGAGAAAGCATCAATGAATATGTCACCAGTGTTTTCAGTGATGTATCGCTTTGAGACAACCTGAGTTTGAACATTTGTGTGCACTGATATATCACTCTCAAAGAAAACACAGTAATGGTCGGAGAGAGCGACATCAGATACCAGAACCTTAGAAATGTTCAGACCCTTTGAGATAACTAAGTCCAGGATGTGGCCCCTGTTGTGTGTGGGTTGTGTCACATGCTGAGTGAGTCCAAAGTTATCAAGGACACAGCACAGTTCTTTAGTCCATCTGTCCTCAGGCTTGTCGACATGGATGTTAAAGTCACCAACAATTAACACACAATCAAAGTCAGTGCAGATAAGAGATAGTAATTCAACAAGGTCATCAAAGAAATACGTACAGTATTTAGGTGGTCTGTAGATGTTTAGAAATAAAGCTCGAGAAGATGAGTTTACCTGAAGAGCAACATATTCAAAAGAAGTAAAACTTCCATAAAACATCTGCTTGCATTTGAGTAACTCATTAAACAAAATACTAACACCTCCTCCTTTTTTATGCATTCTATTTTTACTTATGAAAGAGAAACACAAAATGCTTGTGCCCCCCATCTCTTAAAAAAAAACAAAACTGTAATAATTAATGTATGTTATCATAGTAGCTAATTTTATGTTGAGAGATACATGATATGATAAATTACATTCTTTATCATTAAAACATTAAAAATATAAAGAAACAATGGTGTGAGTTTATTTGATTGATGAGAATCTACACTGCAACAGCTTATCATGGCCTTACTGAAAAGAAAGTTACGTCGAATGTATGGATGAGTTTTCGTCGGCTTACTATTTAATCTCTGGGCTACGGGGCTGCTTCGTGCCATTACGCAGCGCAGTTTTCTTTTCATAGCGCACCTTATTATGAAACTATTTTCACTTTTCGAGCTGCCTAACAGTCTACAATCCGAGGATATGGACTTGTTCACTGCGATGACACTTGTGAACAGCGCTTCTGTGTATCGCACTGTGGGATTTCTGCGCTCCTCCATCCACGGCCACCGAGGCTGTGCCAGTGACCGCCCCGATCTAAGCAAGAGAAGACGCACAATTAACAATTAACATGAACCTCTGCGGATTTGCCGTCAAAGAAACAGTCTTTTCGGCTATGTCACTTTGTGGCTGACCAACTGAGTTAAAGAGATTCTTTTACAGTGTTATAGATGCTGTGCACGGAGAGATGGATGCGGGTTTTGGAGAGCGTAGTAGCTCATTGGCGCAGAGGCTGCTTTGATCCCAGCATGCTTTTGAAAAGTACCCCACTCACAAGTTTAAGTCCGAGTGGAAGGATGCATATCCCTCTTTGACTGCTTTAAAATGCAATGTTTGAGAGATGCTTCTGGTGTTACATCTAATATGTTGTATAGTGTTTAATGGATATTCATAATTGCCTCTAATCTATTGCTTTAAATTAGGAGGACTGATGTCTTGGCTATACGCGGTCATATTGCGGTTGGTTATGTTTAACGTGATGATTACGTGTTGCGTCAATAGAGAAAATTAATAAAAATATAGGTACTGTAGATTTATAATAATCGTGTCCTTCCATGCATTTCAAATGCCCCCCTTAAGAATGAGGTCTGGCGACAGGTCTGCTTATAACAATGAATCAAAACATGCAGTACTGCTGTTTCATGATTTTTCCTAAAAGTGTCTGTATTTTAGCATGGAATAGTTTTTATATAAATTAAACAAAATATGACATGTTAACCTGTTTCGGCCATAAGCGGTCAAACTGACCACACATCACTTCGCGGGGTTTCATTGTTCCATTTTTCGCGCAGTTTGCTGCTTCGTCTCTCGTCTCCAGCTGGGCCTCTTTGTGAATTTACTTGTGAGTTAATAATTATATCGCTAGTTGTATTATAGCCTGGTTGGCACCATGGACAAACAAAAACGGGAGTTCCTCCTCGAGCGAGCGGAGCTGTTCGGTACTGAAATGATGTCTGCATCCTGAGCACCTGCACAGGTGTGGGCACCTTTAGTGGGGCGTAGGCAAAACCAGAGTCTGTGATGTACAACACCAAGTACGGCGTGGACGTCCCGGACCAGATGGCGAGGCCGTACTCCGTCAAAGATGGCCAGTGTCGGTCTTCTATAACACCCTCGACCTGGCTGGGATCAATGCCCGCATCTTATTCAAGAAGCAGCAGCTGAACCAACCACCCCAGCAGCGCAGCAGCAGCAGACACGGAGGCAGTGCCGGTCCGAAAGAGCTGCAAACGGAACCGAACCTCGGACACTTGAAATGCCACAAGCCCCTGTGTGGTAACTGTGAGGAGAGCGGAGGTAATCTGAGTAGACTGTGACCAGTGATCACAACAGCTCTTTCTTTGTTTGAGATCAGCTCGTTTCCAGCTTTTTCGATTATTATATATTTTTTTTTAACTTATATATTATAATAAAATCATTCATAATCAAATAAGTTAGCCTACTTTTAATTGTTCTAACTTTTCTCTATTAAATTATTGTGTAAATATGCAAAACTAACGGTTTACTATTAATAAATGTATAGGCCTAATTAAACTTGTTAAAATGTACAGTTTTTTGTAATTTCGTTAAAGAAAAATATATCATGACATAATGAATGCATTCATAACTCAATCGGGTATTTACATGAGAGGTTATAGAGTTTAAAATCTAGCGGTCCAAATGACAGCTTACGGCTGTTCAAGTAGTTGTGGATTTCAAGCCTTCTGAAGTCCAGCTGACACTTTGGTCGTGTAAAGCGCACTGTTATGCCTTAACCAAGATATAGACCATTAAGATTAATTGGATCGGATCTGACTGGAATGAATCCCTCACAGTTGCGCCTCTCTCTCTCGCTCTCGCTCGCTCTCTCTGCCTTCTTGCAACGAGGATGACGCCGACCCTGCGCACCTTGCCAAGTTCTATATGAAAGGCAATTTCCAAAAATAGGCACTTTAGAGAGATTGGGATCTTTAAGTGGGCCACTCAAGTTGTTTAGGCGGGCCGGATATGGCCCGCAGGCCGTAGTTTGGGGACCCCTGGTTTAGTGTATGAGTTCCTTTAAAGATCACAGAGTTAGTCATCGGTTCATAACAAATCTGTTATAAATAGATAGCTAAGTGCCACCATCTTTTTATTTATTTAAATTAGATCTTTACTTTGAACGTACAGAAGAATATGTTCACATTGTAGCATTAGTAAAGACCAAAGCAAATAACATTCCAGTTATTGTTTGTTTTGAGTCCTGAGCCAGATGAGGCTCACAAGTTCAATAGAATTCTGATGCAACTTAATGGAAAGTAGAACAGTCCCTCTAATAAATATCCCTACAGAACACTTTTAATTTAGTATTTAGTATCTTAATGTCTAATAATATTCTTAGGGCAATGCTCTCTCCAGTCCATTGAGCTGGCTGTTGTCCACTGGAAGGACCAGATGTTGCCCCAAGCCTCTTCAGAAATCTCAATCCCTGAATCCCTTTCCCTTTTATCTTTTATGTATAGAGTGTTATTATTGTTGGCATAGGAAAGAGCTGTGTACAGCTTAGAGATGGATTTAGAAGCGGTCATGTTCATGGCATTTTAAATGCCAGAATCTTGAAGTCGCTGATAGAATATGTGGCACCATTGGATTTCCTCTGCACTAGAATACAGCATTATTCTAATAAAGAGTTAAAAGCTAGGGTCTCTATCTGTGTAGAGGAGCGTGACCTAAGTTCTGGCAAATTCAACCATCTCAGCCTTCACTGTCTTTTTCATTTACTGTTTTTATCCCTTGACATTGTTTGTAGAGAATTCCTGCTTCGCTTAGAAACACTCTACAGGTATACAGTAAACCCTAAATCATAAATGATTAGTAATAAACAGTGGAAAAAAACTCACCCAACGAGTCACTGGAGGTCCTGATACAGGGGGCTTTGAAGCACAGCACATCACACAGTGATGATCCAGGTCCAACACTGAAATAAAAGTATTTATTGTTATTGTTGGCATGTAAACTCATTACACACTTGAATGACAGCTGTGTAGCTATCAATGTGGCTTGTTAGCTAGATCATTTATAATGATGACAGGAATGCTGATAGAGGTTTCGAGTGTGTCAAAGAAAACTGTCACCATTATAATTCCTTAGTGAAGAAAAATAATTTTGTATATCTTTATGATATAGCTTTTTTGTCAGTTGAATTTGACCGTATAGAGGTTTGCAATGCCAAGCAAAAATTCAGACAGGAAGACTATCTCTTTAAGCACGCCTCAAAACCCTTTCCCCATTTTCCCGCTATCCTCTCGCTCAAATTCTATTCTCACAATTCAACTGATCACAGTCTGCCATCCTCTTTCTCCTCTACCAATCAGTCATTAGCGTGAAATTTAAAAGTACTTTCTCTGCTGTCATCCAGCATCATTTCAGCAAAACTCTCAGCCCACCTCCAACCCAGCGCCACCGCCATCAAGATACAGACCGTCTTAATCTGGATCTTCAACCGAGAAGTAGTACCCACAACAGATCGGGCGACCTCAAGCTTCCTTACCTAAGTTTATTTTGCACACAATAAATGTAATTTCATCTTCATCTTCAAACCTGGCTCTCTTGTCGTAAATAGTCTGTCCTGATTGAATTGTTATTGGATGTAGATTATTTTTGATGTCTTCTATTTTTTTTTATCTTTCAACAAGATGGAATGTTTAATATAAAGAAAAGAGAAGAATGATTTATTAACCTGAGTCACTGAGTAATGCCAGGGCAAAATTTGTCCTTTCCGACGCCATCTCCTTCATGGAGGTGCCAAAGGACATGGCAGGTAACGCCGGAAATGCCTCCATTACTGCCTTTGCCATCTGCACCCATAAGTAATAAATTATACAGAATTAAGCTTTTCACCTTTGAAAAATTATTAGTGAAGGATAGCGCAGTAGAAAGCCAAACATGATTTGATTAGTCAAAAGTAATGCATGACCAAAACATGCTGATTAAAAACTACACTGTATGCACATTTTATATATTGAATTTTTCAGTTGAGCACCAAAAGTCTGACACATAAAGCAAGACACAGACACACATGGACATTACCTTCGTAACGATGACCCCACAGCTACACTTGTCTTGTTGTACTGGATGGTCCATCGTTAATCCTCTCCATCTGAGTCTCCCCCAGTCATTTTTGCCAAGGGTGATCATTCTGAACCGCATGTAATCCCTATGAAAAATGTAAATAACAATATCCCTAACTTATTGTGAGTAGTGTGTGATATATAATATCTATCTATCTATCTATCTATCTATCTGAATAACACACATACACACAAATACAATAAATAAATTGCACCAAAGAAAATATAGATTTGACCTATTTTGGCCATAAGCGGTCGTATTGACCGTGCATCATTTTGCAGGGTCTCATTAACAACGAGACTTCGCATTTATTGTGCTTCTTTGCGAATTTACTTGCAAGTTGATCTATAGTTTACACCATGCGCAAACATAAACGGGAGTTCCCCCACCGTGAAACAGCGAGCGGAGCTGTTCGGTGCTGAAGTGATGAGACTCTGACTGTGTAACAGGGAAAGCTGAGGAAGAATGTCTGCATCCTGAGCACCGTGGAACACAGGTGTGGGCACCTTTAGTGGGGCGATGGCAAAACCAGAGTCTGTGATGTACTACAACACCACCAATACTGCGTGGACGTCCCGGACCAGATGCGAGGGAGTACTCCGTCAAAGGCGTTACGGAAGTAGCGGTCTTCTATAACACCCTCGACCTGGCATCAATGCCTGCATCTTATTCAAGGAGCACCAGCAGCAGGAGAGCCCGGAGGAAACTCCTGCAGCAGCTGGCAGAGGAGCTGGGGGCAGAATACATGGAGGGGAAAGCGGTCGCAGCAGTCAGCACAAGGTGGGCAGCAGCGGAAGCAACCACCGCAGCAGCGCAGCAGCAGCAGCAGACATGGAGACGGAGGCAGTGCCGGTCCGGAAGAGCTGCAAACGGAACCAAACGCAGGACACTTGAAATGCCACAAGCCCGTGTGTGGTGACTGGGAGGAGAGCGGAGGTAATCTGTGACCAGTGATCACAACGGCTCTTTGTTTGTTAGATCAGCTCCTTTCAAGCTTTGACTATTATTATCATTATTAATTCAAGTGTTAAAATAACATGTTTTATAACCAATCAAGTTATTTTTAATAGTTAATTTTCTTGTTCTGAGTTTTCTCTATTAAAATCTTGTGTAAATATATGCAATAATTACGGTTTACTATGTGCATGATATGAATATTGATAAATGTATGATTAAGCGTGTTAAAATGTACATATTGGTGTTATTTCGTTTTTAAAAAAAATATCATGACACAATGAATGCATTCGTCACTCAGTTGGGTATTTACATGAGAGATTATAGAGTTTAACATCTAGCGGTCACAATGACCGCTTATGGCCGTTCTAGTAGAGTTGGAGTTCAGGCCCTTCTAGTGTTAACAAGAAGCATTTTGCTTATGCAAAAAGAATAAAAAATAGATAATCTGTTTAAACTAGATACAATATATTACGGTTTGTGTCGTTTTTGTTCTGCATCGTTTCTTTGCAGCATTTTGTTGTTTGCAGCATTTTGTTGTTACATGTGTTTTGCGTGTCTTTGGTTCTGCATCGTTTATGTATTTGCAACGTTTTGCCGTTGCTGCGCGTTTGCCCTTGTCGGCCACCTCGGAAATCACATAGCTAAGCTTTTATAGGGTTACCTGCATCAATTGCAAGGTCTGCCTTCAAATTCATGAGAGGGCTGTCGTTTGAGGAAAATAAAGATGACCTACCGTATTCTTTTTGCAGCATCTGCAGACTCAGCTTGCTCAGAATTATTAGCCATCGGGTCCAGCAAGAACACAGCCTTCATGGCAGGAAGTACAAACTAAAAAGAATCTAGGAGCGTTATGTCAAAACAACACAAAAACATTTCAGATGAAGTAACAACCACTGACCAGTAACTTCCAGTGAACTCCTCCAACATTTACAAAAGACAGTACGGCCCCATAGTTGCTGAAATCTGTCTGTAATAGCAACAAAAACACCACATCACGTCAAGTAATTTTCAATGAAATGACTTTTCTCTTTAATGAAACTTCATATTCTGGTCTGGACAGGATGGAGCAATAAAAACAAGCATTACCCTTCGCAAGCTGTGCTGTCTGACTTTGTCTGGTGTTCCAAAAAGTATCACACCAGCTGTGTAATGGTTCAGGATTAAAACAGACCTTCCAAGGTTGAACCGTTTGGCGTAAACATGAAATAGACCCTCCATAACCTAATATAGAAGAAGACAGGATATACAGCTGATCAAATAACAATTGAAACACAAAAGGACTATGCAAGTGTAATGAAAGTTCCTTGTTTTAAAACGAAAAATAAAATATGTCATATAATATAACGTCATATATGCTTGTATTGTTGGTAACATTTAAATGATCAACTACCTCCCCTGTCAGCCACTCGTGAGGTCGCAGTGAACACAGTTCACTGTGATGTATCAGGAAACTGCAACCTGCCCGGTTGACAGATGGTATTACAGCAACTACCACTTCGGTGTCATTTCTTTTCCAGAGTGATTGTAGCTGGGAAAGAGTATAATATATCAATTATTCATGTTCAATCGGATTAAAATACACTAAAAAAAAAAACCAACATTCATCCATCATCGATCTTCCGCTTCATACGGGGCCAGCTGTCTGAGCAGGGACACCCAAACTCCCCTTTCCCTGGACACTTCCTCCAGCTCTTCCGGGAGGACCCCAAGATGTTCCCAGGCCAGCCAGGTGACATAGTCACTCCAGCATGTCTTGTGTCTTCCTCGGGGTCTCCTTCCGGTGGAACATACCTGGAACACCTCCCTGGGGAGGCGTCTAGGGGGCATCCGATACAGATGTCCGAGCCACCTCAGCTGACTCCTCTCGATGTGGAGGAGCAGTGGCTCTACTTCGAGCTCCTCCTGGGTGACAGAGCTCCTCACCCTATCTCTAAGGGAGCGCTCTGCCACCCTGCGGAGGAAACTCATTTCAGTCGCTTGTATCCGTGATCTTGTTCTACCAGTCATGACCCAAAGTTCATGACCATAGGTCAGGGTAGGAGCGTACATTGACCGGTAAATCGAGAGCTTCTCCTTTCGGCTCAGCACTGTCAATCTCACTCTCCATTTTTTTCCTCACTCGTGAACAAGACCCCAATATACTTGAACTCCTCCACTTGATTCTAAATGGAATTAAAAATGGAATCAAATAATAATCAAAAATGTCAAACTCTGCATATTTTAATTTAAAGTCCAAAACATATGCAGGAATAAAATGCCTGAGTTATTGCTGGAATAGCAACTGTTTGAATCCGATGTTATATGACTTGATTCAAGATGCTTTCGATTGTCTTTTTTTTTTAAAGTTTTCTGGGCTTTGGACAGTGTTCTTGAGGATGGATTACTTCTGATTTGTGGGCCGACTGCATGAATTAAATATCTGCATGGTAAATCACCAGCACTCGTCACCACAGCCTCTCCGGGTTTTAATTTGCCATACTTCTGAATATGGCTGTCACTCTCCTTAATGATCTGAGACCCTCCAGCTGTAGCCAAAGCCAGTGCAAGCCCTCCAGTGTGACGCAAACTCATATTGGCAGCATTAACAATAGCATCCACAGTAAAGGATGTCAGATCTGCCTTCCACATACATACTGTCAGGGTTTCTGAGACTTCAACCGACAAACTCTTCTCTTGAGACAGCAGAGGTGGTGGTGGGCCAGCCTCCTCCAGCAAAGTGTCAATGTCATTTTGGATGGTTGGTTCGGTGTCCAACTGTACAGTGCACATGTTATGGGTCAGGCTAGGTTCATGCATAGAATAATGTAGTATAACTCTGCATATCAACTACTACATCACTTTGTGTAGAAAACAAACCTTTGTTGGCCCATGTCCTGACAAGGGCTGCTGCTCTTTATCTGATTCACTGAAAATGGAGCACTGCTGATGTTCAGACTGGAGCTGTGATGAACAAGACTGAATAATTACATGAAAGGCATATATCCCTAATTATAACGAATGTGCATTATCAACATTATTATCAAGTGAATGGCTTGTATTCTAGATCTCTTAATATATAGCAGACTTTTACCACAAACCCCAAGAACACGAAACATACGATTATACAACTTATGAAACCATTACCTGAGGCTGTGTGTCCTGTTTAAGTTGAGTGGCATCATTGTCTGGATCCTTCTCCTCTACTTTGGTCTGGTTTGACGTCTTATTCCTTTGAACCTGATTCACAACGGTGCTGTGAATACTTATTTCATATAATATGGGATGTTATGGTACATAATATGATACACTTTGGTGAACAGTGCAACATCTTGTTTCATTACCATGTTTTTTGGGGGTTTCTGAAAATCAAAGGGCTTGGACATTCTTGAGACATATATGCCTCTCCTCCAATGCTTCCTCTGTTTCCACTTCTCAATCTCAACCCTGTGTGTCTTGTACAAATAAAAAGAGATTTCTATTGTTATTAACCTCTTTTTGGTAATCAGCAGTTAGTCTTTGTCAGGTTCTATTATTCATTTGAGGTCTGTAATAGCAAGCATTATTTCATATGAAAAAGCTTTATTGTTCTATATTGTTGTGTGGTTATTACCATCCTTGGGCTTTTTATACCTGTGAAAGACAATTGCATTCACCAGAAAAACAGTGAAAACATACCTTTTTCTTGATTTTTAGAGAGTCCTTGTACTCTCTTAGAAGAGCTTCATGCATCCTCTTATATGTGTGCGCAAAATCATCTAATCTGGTGAGCCTCTTGTGGTGAAAATGGATCCTTTTCAGATCCCACTGAGACTTTTCCATAATGCCCTGGGTCCTGTTATCCTTGGTGTAATTCTATCAAAGATATGTTGAATTTACCTGGGGTCTTATCTAAAGACAATAATTCTCTAATTGCAGTCTATGGTTACCTGTTAACTCACATTAACACTTGCATTTACCTGTGTCGATTTCTGGGCAGCTCTTCTGTATTTTCTTGAGAGCATGTCATAAACAGGACCTGTCCCGTGCCGTCCAAGGTCTCCTGCAATACAAGTACCTTACTTTAATATTTACAAAAACAATCTGAAAAAACTTAACATATGTATGGGAGTAAACAGACTTACCGAGTAACAATTCTGACCACAGAAGTGCCTGAGGCAGAAAGTACTGAAGCAGCTTTGGGATGAAGGTGGGGCAATAATACCAATTTGGCTCTCCCCGTGTGTCCAGGGGTGCCTGCTGGATGACCTCTTTAAAGTGTTCATAAAATGGTGTTGGGCTCGATTCATCCTGTAAGAGGCCCAATTATAGTCACATCACCTGTTATCTTCGGTGCTTTTTGAAGACAGTGCCAGTTATTTTTTAGAACATCCTGTTTTTGTGGTACATGCAATTGTATACATGTTGACTGCATTGTTTGTTATGTCAGTATTTCTAAGCCAAACTACAAATATTGAATTTAATGAAAGAAATAATCAAGACCAAAGAAACTCTCAGAAACTCTGAAATTCATACATGGACCACAAGACTTACAGTCCATAATTCAACACAGAAAAATTAAACATTTAAATTCCAAATGTTGCTACAAAAGGATAACTTACCTCAAAGTCTTCAGTGACATCAGAGTCTTTTATGACTGGCTGCGCAGTTGAGGTGAGTGCTTTCTGCAGGTTATGAAAATGTTTCTCAACATTTTCGCCACTTGCTGGACTGGAGAGAACCACAGAAGCACTCACAACAACCTCATCAAGTTGTTGTAGTGTCGTAGCCTGAGTCATAAGCCCGATCAGATGCATACACATGAGGTAGTGCATGCCAGCACTGGGAAAGAATGTTTTAAGTAAATACAAATATTGCCAATACAAAACCATACTGAAATATACAGAAAATAATTCATATTTAGTAGAAGAAGGCATCCGTAACTGTTTCTTGCAGAGGAACTTTGCATTCTTCATGATGTGACTTAAACATCTATGTAGAATTGGCAGCTCAGTTACATTCTTCATAGCTTTTCCAGTAACTATCTTATAATACTGGGCAAGAAGCTCTGCGAGGCTCAGGCCACACAGATTTTGTGAGATGGCCTGCATCAAAACAGCAGAGCCATCGCAGATGTACATCACTGGCCTTTTTTTAATGTCTCTCCCATGTGCTCTTATGCAGTCCGTGATGAATAAGCCTAAGAAATAAGACACAGATGCAGTGGTGTGTTCTGCGGTCACAAATGTCGCTACAGGCACGGGGGAGTGACCTTTCAGTGGATGTCTTACCACAAGTTCATAGATGTAAAAAGGTGCACTCTGTCCTTTGTCCTTTTTTACCACACTACCTGTTGCATCCAGATACACCACATCAGTCTTTGACCGCTGATGGAAAAGACTTATAGTCTTTTTGGACCACAACATCAGTCCTTTGGGCAGAAGTATGATTTTTTGAATGAGCTTTTCCTCATTGTCTTCTTTTTCACACATGAGTTGTAGACTGATCATTTCATTCTCATGCAACCTATTCTTTTTCCTCTCAGCATATGCTATATTTTTTAAAACGCCTGCTGTGGGTACACTGTCTCTGCAACCAGATTCCATCACATCCTCCTCCAACTTCATAAAGCTTTCCAGATGGTATTGTCGGGGAAGTTTTGAACTGAGTTTCTTGGAAATTTTTGTTCTGTCGTGTGATCTTATAGGTCTTCTCTTGAGCTGATCCCACCTGTGTTTGACCATGTCCCCATGAAAAATGACATCTGCCTTTAGAGAGTATTCGCTCTCCACTTTCACATCAACCCGGACACTACAGTCTTCGAAAAGGCAGTATCCGGAACAGGTGAAGGCTGGACACTTCTTCCTGGATCCTAAACGTTTTACTGTGTGCCTTTTAAATCCAAAACTGCAGTAAGGATGCACAGTTCGTATTCCTTTTGCAATGACATTAGTCCAGTTTAATGATTTGAATTGTCTGTTTTTTTGTTTTCTTTTAAGTTTCACCCAATCATTGTGTTTAATATAGAAGAAACAAGGCTTATAGGGCAACTTGTGTGTGAAGAATTGTTGTGGTTCTGCTGAGCCTTGTGATGATACACTTGAGGTACTGGAGGACATCTGATGAAAAAAAGTAAAGGAAAAGTTATCAACTCTTCTCATACAGCACTACGGATACACTAAAAAATGTAAAATGGGCTTATGAAATTGTTTACACCTTGCTTACGAACACACACAAAAGTGCACATTTGTGGTAGTCCTTCAACTGCACAGTATAACAGTATACGACACGCAAATAAAAATGAAAATTAATGAATCTCACGAATAGTTGTAATGACTTGTGGGAATCCACAATAATCTCGTATAATTAAAGTGGCACTATCAATAATACAGCAGTAAAAGCACTAAAAACAAAAACTAACATATAACAGTGACTGAAATATCCAATAAATAGGTCAAGGGGAGCCATAACTCTCTTTACACAGAATATGCCTATGCCTGTGGAGAAAATGCAGAATTCATTTTTGTTAGGAGACAAGCCAGCCCGGTGCTCAGCCCCACCTCCTGAACAGCATACTATATAAAAGATTATATCTGATACGCTACGCCACTGGCCTCAATTTCCAAGCTAGGTGAGCCTGAATTGATTTAATGCATTTTATCTGTTAGGTCTTTAACCAGGGGCACAGGGCTGAATGAGTGTTTCATGTGGGTGTGTGTTGTAGGTTTCATTGGCATCCAGTTTGTTTCGTACCTCTTCATCTTCCGCTCTAGTCTGGTCGATCTCCTGGTCACCTGACTGGGGTGAAGACTGGATGTTGCATTGTTCTTCATCGCCCCTGCCAGATGTGTTGTCCTTCCCACTTCCGTGGGTTTCCAAACCTGAACATATTGAACATTAACAGTCGTATTCTGCTGTTGGATATAGCTACCACTGATCGCTATACATGGAGAATCTTCATCTTTCTGTAGATATGTTCTGTGTTAAACGTAACAATAGTGAAATATTCCAGATTTCACTTTATTGAAGACTGTGGTTGAACATAAAATGAAGCTAGAAATCTATACATGCCTTAACATGCTGATTTGCGTTTGTCTTCTATAACACATTCTACATCTCGGAGGCCACGTCCAGCCTTATTTTTTTTTGCCCTTCAAACGGAGCAAACAGTGGTATATAGGCATCAGCCTAGAGACACAGCCCAAGGCGTCACCATTATGTATTTATTAACCTTGTTGTACCCTTTGGGACATTTTCATCCAAAGAAGGACATTTTCACTCATTTTGGCAATAACTTTCACTGTATGACCTAATGATCAGTTTGGGCGGGAAGCTTAATTTTATTTAGCAATTTGGTTATGGAAGTACAGTGTGAGAAATCTTGTTCCATGTACACTGAACTTTGATCGTTATGGACCAGTTGTTCAAAGGTAATCCGATCGGATTTTGGTTAGCGGATTGGATCAAATCTTGAAAATGGCTTGTTCAAAAGGGAAAGAAGGATTCTGAAATCGGATTAGATCACAGAATCCAATCCTAGTTTGAATATGGATCAAACCTTCAGTTTCTGTTGTTCAAAATGTTTCAGTAGGATTTGGATAACTTTGATCCAAAAAAAAAAAAAAAAAGGGATTATCCTGATTCCAAAGGGGCCAGTTGTTCAAAACATTTAATCTGGATCAAAATGATCCAGATTTGGAAATCCCATTTTTTGCTATCTAGGATCAGGTAATCCTGCTTACTTTTATACCGGTTTTTCAAAGTACCATTGGATTGGATCACCCTGATCCATATACACAGTTTTCAAGATTAGCAAATCCGGATTATCAGTGCTCTAGACCAACCGATCGGATGGCATAATATTAGGAGACAGAGCCTATCCACTTCTACCATTGCTGATGACTCCTTTTCTTGCAGCAACCACACCTGCGCAGGCACGCTTCAACACTGCTCATTGCAAAACAAGATGTGCAATTGAGTGTTTAAATGGAGTTCTGAAGAGATGCTTTGCATGCCTTAACTACTTGCGAGTTGAACCACAGGGAGCATGCAACAGAATACATGCGTATATTTTCCTGCACAACATCGCTACCATCCACAATGTCCCTCTCCGTGATGATGTTTATGATGCACCTGAGCCTGTTGAAGAACCAGACCACCCTCTGGCTTTCTGTCAGAATGAGGGACTGACTGGACAACTAGTTAAGGATGCAGTTGTTAGACATTATTTTTGATGGTTTCATCTCTGATGATTGTTTCTTTGAAATTTATATACACTGATGACAGAAGAATGTTACATATTATTTTTGTTTGTTATTGAAATCTGGGGGATTGTTTCACGGTTTCATTATTTTCACAAGATCATTTTTATTTTATTTTGACTTTACTATACTGAAAGACTTAATTGGTAGCCTATATCTACTTTATTTACTTTATCACTGTAACGGTTAAACAAGTCAAGTGCAAAATATAAATAAAAGTATATACACTAAATGATACAAATGTATTGTTTGACCAATTTTACAGTTTTACTACATTTTCTTCCTTAAATCCACCTTGAAATCCTACCCCCGTTGAGATCAGGATAATCCTGTTTTTTTGGATCAAAGTTATCCAAATCCTGCCGAAACGTTTTAAACAACACAAAGTGAAGGTTTGATCCAGATTCAAACAAGAATTGGATTCCGTGATCTAATCCTGATTTCAGAATCCTTCTTTCCCTTTTGAACAACCCATTTTCAAGATTTGATCCAATCCGATAACCAATATCTGATCGGATTACCTTTGAACAACTGACCCAACAGGAGGTAGGATTTCAAGATGGATTTCAGGAGGAAAATGTAGTAAAACTTTAAAATTGGTCAAATAAATTTTTATCATTTAGTGTATATACTTTTACTTATATTTTGCACTTGACTTGTTTAACCGTTACAGGGATAAAGTAGATAAAGTAGACATAGGCTACCACTTAAGCCTTTCAGTATAGTAAAGTAAAAATTAAATAAAAATAAAAATGATCTTGTCCCCATAAAACAATCCCCCCAAACAGATTTTAATAACAAACAAAAATAATATATTACATTTTTCTGTCATTTATCACTGTATATTAATTTCAAAGAAACAATCATCAGAGATGAACCTGAACCTGAAATAATTTCTAGCAATTGCATCCCCTACTAAACGTCCAGTCAGTCCCCAATTCTGCCAGAGGGTGGTCTGGTTCTTCAACAGGCTCAGGTGCATCATAAACATCATCACGGAGAGGGACATTGTGCCTGGTAGCGATACTGGCCAGGACAATACACGCAAGTATTATGTAGCATGCTCCCTGTGGTTCCACTCATAAGTAGTTAAGGCATGCAAAGCGTCTCTTCAGAAGATTTAAACGCTCAATTGCACATCTTGTTTTGCAATGAGCAGTGTCGAAGCGTGCCTGCGCTGGTGTGGTTGCTGCAAGGAAAGGAGTCATCAGCAATGGTAGAAGTGGATAGGCTCTGTCTCCTAATATTATGATTAAATGTTTTGAACAACTGGCCCTCTGAGAAATTAAGGCATGCAGCACAGGTCTGAAAACAAACAAACAAACAAACAAACAAACAAACAAACAAAAAAGCCCGACACCACACGTCAGGGTTCAGCATATGGCGAACGGTCTTTTTTTAAATTCAACTTGCACACTGCTTTATTAAAATGGTATGAGACAGTCTACATGTGTTTTTTTTTTTGTTTGCAAATTGTTTTATCAGGCCTTCAGTTTCTTTTTGTTCATGTTAAAAGAGCGCATTTTGCAATATTTATTGAGTTAATTGACGGCACACATTTTATTTTATACAGGCTATACTTTTGAAGAAAAAAAGGATTATAAATTGACATGCTTTGATATCATTCTTATATATCCTGCACATCATTTATCATTTTAAGCGCAATAAATTCAGATAGGTATTTGACCGGAATTTCAAACATTTGTCAGATAAATTGAAAACCTACCGGTCACGTTGTCCGGTGCCATTTTTTTCTAGCGGAAACCCTGGTCCTCAGTATCATTGCTCGATCTCTGCTCCATCTCTGTGCAAGCAAGAATTATCTTTTAGTCGTGACCTACCTTCAAGTACCGCCGCTTTTAGTCCTCTTCTGTTTTCCGCCCATATAACCTTTATCCACTTTAGGAATTTCGGGTTACCAAATCCATCATGGATAATCCTCTCCACCCTCTCCAACTCACACTGGTCAGACAGCGGAGCACCTTCTCCGGAAGGCTGCTTCAGCTTCGCTGTCGTAGCAACAGATACAGGAAATCTTTCCTGCCACAATCCATCACTTTATACAACAACTCTCTCACCTCTGCCTGACAGAGAACTCTGGTCTCTCTACTGTTTTGTTGTATATATTATTATTGTTATAGTATATTTTGCATATTTTGTTTTGTTGTATATATTATTATTGTTTATTGTTTATAGCACACTGTGCACTGTATATATACACTATGTATATATTGGATTCAATTTATGTTATGTATAAAGTGTTTTATTTGCGGACCCACTACTGCTGTAACAAAATAATTTCTCAGTCTGGGATCATTAAAGTAATTCTATTCTATTCTATTCTATTCTATTCTATTCTATTCTATGTGTGTTATACAAATACAAAATATGTATTTTATTATTTAGTTTATGTTACTATTTTTTATTTGGCTGTTATTTATTTATTTTATTCATTTGCATTTATTTGATTTATATTCATTTATAGTCCCTGATATCATATATTCTCTTGTGCTTTTTAACAAAAGAAGACAAACAAATGGATCTATAGCATTTTGAAAAAAAAAATAAACATTGGATTTATAATAAACAATATTGCTGTTTGATTTAACAATCATTGTTCAACATGTTCAGACTGAGCCAATAAACCATTTAAACAGAATAAATTGAATATTAACCAAATGTGTGGGTCTAGGTAAAAAATGTAATTTTCCTGAAAATGGATTTATAGCGTTTTGGAAAAGAGCTCCTCAAATATTTCCTTTCTCTATTACTGTATTTATTTATGCCAACGGTTTTACATGAAATCGGAGTTTTTGTGAATATACAATAACAAACAAAGATGTTTCTGATACTCTTCAACTCACCGTACAGTCAGTCATACACAATATTTTTGTCATTTTGTAACTAATTAATGGCTGCTTCGGAGTGGCACACAGGTGCCACAGTCTCGTTAATAAATGGGAAACACTGAATTTTTAAGGTGTGGTGGCTTTTATTTTGCTGTGGCGGGAAACCCTGACAAGTTTAAAAGGCAAAAAAAGGTTTACATCTGTTATAATGACGCCTATAGGCCAGTTTGCACCAAATTTGGCAGAGAGCCTCTGGATGACTTCAGGAACAATTGACTTAAGTTTGATGTTGAAAGTAGGGGTGGGACGATACGGGTAACTCACAATTCGATAATGTGACGATATTTGGCCCACGATAATGATAATATCACGATACACAATATCTGCAATATTCGATATATTGCAAGAAATTTCATCAACGATATATCACGATATGTGACTAAAAAAGAAAAAATACCCATAAAAAGGAAAACGTCTTATGCATTTATTCCAAAACTTCGTACAATGTACAAATGAATAAACACTGTACAGCTGGACACATTAAAGTGCATGAACATTAATAACATATCATATGTAAATCAGGACAATGCTTTCTGATTCTGAACCGTGAGTAGTAACTTTTTATGTAAACTTGTGCCCATTTCTAAACAAAATAAGAAAATTAAAACTTAAATTAAATCCTGAGCACATTTCAGACAATATGCAACCAATTATGTGCACCAGTATCTGGGAACATTAAAGTGCTTTATGTTAACCTGGACACATCAAGACATATTCTTCTTGAGGAACACTAACTGATCAGCATGCTCAGACGTAAGAGCACACCTCTGAGCAGAGATGATGTCACCAGCAGTAGAAAAGATTCTTTCTGATGGCACACTAGTCCCAGGGACACACAGGTACCTTTGGGCCAACTTGGCAAGGTGTGGGTACTTGCACGCCTCAGATTTCCACCAACCCAACGGTTCATCACGCAGACGTAGAGGTGGAGAATCTTTATATTGCTGGACCTCCTTTTCAGCCTTGGAGATAGGTGACGATGGGGTCGGGGAAGATCTGGCATGCTGGAATGTTTGTCCAAGGAGGTTAGCAAGTGCAGATCTCCTTTTTCTGGGGGGGGGGGGGGGGGCGTGATTTGTCCTCATCACTGATGTCATCAGCAGGAACACTCCCCTCAGTGCTTCCTCCCTCCACCATCAGACTGCATTCCCATGTCTGCACCCTCCTGTAAGACAATAAAGCATTTGGCACACCTTCATTATTATTTTTGTTATAAATAAAAACACGTTCATCACAACATCAAATCATCAGTCACTATTCATTTTAAAATTTCACACATAGTTGGATGTACGGATGACATTTTTCTACCAGTAGTGTTAGCATTGAAACTTTAAAGGTACAAATACAACTATAATTCAAATTACCTAACTACTGTTCAGTGTTTACAAGTTGTAATTCATAGAAGTTTATTAGAAGGATAAACCCCTTGAGATGAATCATCTCGTTTTCAAGGGGGTCCTTAACACAAATATACAGAAAGTACAGTACATAAAACCAAATAACACAATACACTCACACAGACGCAGACAACAGCTCTCCTAAGCCTAGCCAATCCAACACCTACTGATCCTCCATAATGTCAAAGTTACATACAGTAAATATACAAAAGTATATAAATGTACAAAAATTTTACATAAATTTTACATATACCCATATAAACATGCATCTACACATTTGCACTCTTTATAATTAGGAGCAAGAACATGTTGTTTGAAGATAAGTGAAAACTGATATTTTAAAGAAATGAAATGAGGTAATGGATCTAAGTGAGCCGGGCAAGTTGTTCCAATCAGAAGGAGCTTTAAATCTAAAGGCACGTCGCCCAGTTTCCTTAAAAATCCTAGGAACAAGGAAATATGGATGATCGGTATGCCTTAGATTATGAGATGACCTATATGGAACTAGCAGTTGTTTTAAGTAGGAAGGATAATTAAAGAAAATACATTTATAGATAAATTGCAACCAGTGAAACTGTCTTCTAGATTTAGGTGATAACCAGTTAAGTGACTCATACAATAAGCAGTGATGAGTTCTATAAGGACATCTTAAAACAAATCTACAGAGACTATTGTAGGCTACAGTGAGAGGGCGAAGATTTGTCTCAGAGGTATGTTGATACACAACATCAGCATAATCTAATAATGGTAATATCAACTGGGAGGCAACTCTTTTCCTGACCTGTAGGGTAAAACAGTTGACCGAACGATATAATATTCTCAGGCTGCAATTCATTTTCTTTACCACTGATTCAATATGAGTCTTAAAAGAGAGGTGAGAGTCGAGCCAAATACCCAAATATTTAAATTCCTCCACTTTCTCAAGAGGTGTCCCATCTAGAAAATTAATCGACCAATTATTCAAATGCAGGAAGTTAGCTCTAGTAGAAAACAGCATCCTATAGGACTTCTTCTTGTTCAGTAGAAGTTTGTTAGTGGAGAGCCATTTTTGGGTAGCATCAAAATCAGCCTGTAAACTGTTCTGAGTCTGTGAAATGTCAGGCTTGGAACAGTAAATCACAGTATCGTCTGCATATAATTGAATATGGCAATCTGCACAGACTTGGGGAAGATCATTGATGAAGATGGAGAAAAGCAACGGCCCCAAGGATGAACCTTGAGGTACCCCTTTCTCCATAATCATAAAGTCTGGCTGAATGCCCCGATAAGAGACACACTGACGTCTGTTGTGAAGGTATGCGTTGAACCAGAATAAAGACTGTTGTGAGAGACCAATAGCATAGAGTTTGTCGAGGAGCAAATAGTGATCAACCATGTCAAAGGCCTTAGTGAGATCTATAAATATTGCACCTGTATGCATATTGTTGTCCATTGAAGAGGATACATCATTGGTGAGTTTTAAGAGAGCAGTGGTTGTGGAAAAATTTGGTCTGAACCCAGATTGGTATGGAGATAAAATATCAAAGTCATTGATATATTGAGATAATTGATTAAAAATTAATTTTTCGAACACCTTAGTTATACTATTAATAATGGAAATAGGTCTAAAGTTATTTAAATCAAGGGGGTCACCACCTTTGTGCAAAGGGGTGACTCTGGCACATTTCCAAATTGATGGAATTTCACAAGTAGAAAAGGACAAATTAAATAAATCAGACAGAGGATATGCCAGAACATGAGAAGCAAGTTTGATAAACCTAATCTCCAAGCCATCAGGGCCAGCACCGCTGCATGAGCTTAAATCACAAATAACCTTCAGAACGTCAGTTGGGCGAATTCTTCTAAAAGAGAAGGAGCTACCACATATAGAGTTATTCAGTGGAGCATCAAGGTAGGAGAAATCAGACACTTGTAAACTGCCGACAGAGGAAAAATGCTGGTTGAAGGCATTAGCAATTATAGAAGGTTCACTAACAACTTCATCATTAATTCTAATATGAGTAGTAGTACTTTTAGTAGGTTTATTGATTATGCTGTTGATTCTGTTCCAAAATTGTTTAGGATTATTAAAATCGTTGACTAAACAGTCTTTATAATAATAAGATTTAGCATTTCTTGTTTTGGTTGTACATACGTTCCTTAAATGTTTATATGCATTCCAATCAAAAGAATCCTTTGTACGCCGGTATTTTTCCCAAGCCTTGTCTCTCTGTTTAAAGAGACTTATAAGATCACCATTGATCCATGGTAAGTGTCTACCCTTAACCTTAATTGATGTCCAAGGCGCATGTTTATCTATAACAGTAATAAACTCAGTGTAGAAAAAAATGCCATGCATCTTCAACAGAAGGTATTAACTGAAACCTGTCCCAATTAATGGCGGCTATGTCTTGTATGAAATGTTCTGTGTTGATGTTTTTGCATCGTCTTACCGTGATGCATCTTGGTGGAAGACGGGGTATTTTAATCTTCCAGACACAGAAAATAATGGAATGGTCACTGAGACAATCAGATAATACACCAGATTTTAAAATTCTGTCTGGATGGGTGACAAGAATCCAGTCCAACAGAGACTTAGACCTGTGGTCAACTCTGGTAGGCTCACTTATGAGCTGGGTTAGATTTATACTGCCGAGTAAATTTCGATCCTTAAGAGATGAGCGATCTAGCCAGTTACTGTTAAAGTCGCCCAATATAATCATTTCATTTGGACGATCTAGGGAATTAAGAGTGGACAAAATATGCTTTGTGGATTCTGAAGGAACATTTGGGGGTCTATATATATTACCAATTGTCAATTGTTTGTTTTCATGGAAAATAATTTTGACAAAGAGGGATTCAAAATACACTGGGTTCTCTTTTGGTATAACAAGCTCTGAGGACAAGTTTGAAGAGACATATGTGGCCACTCCTCCTCCTCTAGTACCCCTATCAGCTCTGTACAGAACATAGTTTTCAAGTTTAATTTCATTATCAGAAATATTACTATTCAACCATGTTTCCGAGAGTGTAATTATATTAGGTTTATTATAAGCAAGCCAGGCTCTTAAGTGATCAATTTTCGAAGATAAGCTCCTAATATTTAAATGAATAACCTGTAAACCTTTAGTTGAATTAATTATACATGAGATACAAATAGAGAAACCAAATATTCACAGAGGTGCATCAACAAATCATGTTATGGGTATATGAGAAAGGAGGGGCAGGGGGTAAGGGATAGGGGGCAGGAGAGCAGAGCATACACACTCACACGCATGCACGCGCATACGCACACACGCACACATACACACAAAGTTACACATGGAAATCATAACAACTAACTTAACAAAAAACATAAAGACAAGGCGGAGCTCAGTCTGCAAGTACCAAGGGAAAGTGTGATTGCATAGTTTAATTTAAATTTAGATTTAAATTCCCCTGAATAATTGGAAATAATATATTGTATCTATCTAATGTTTAACATTCAGAGGTCGTGTTTCATAGGGGAGAGATGACGAAAGAAAATAGATTAAATATAAATAAATAATAATAACAAAATAAATAATAATAACAACAGTAATAATTATTATTTTCACCATCAACATGAAATAAATAAAACATTAATAAAAAATAAATAAATAATGAATAATAATAATAATAATGATAATACTAATAATAATAATAATAATAATAACAATAAATAAGTAAATAAATGTGCATATATAAGCCCACACAGATACACACACAAATGACTACACATGCATACACACACGCACACATTATCATATGTATGCCTATGCATACACACGTCCACACGGTCATATGCTGTATATATGTGTACATCTACACACATAACCTATGTTCAGCATTCATTCACTTCCCATCAAAATAGGCCTTCAGAGTAAACAAATGTAACTAAAGATATCTCCTGTCGTATTCGCGGCATGACTTTACGACAGTTTTTGCGACAGTTCATTGCGTCATCTTGACGCCTTACGTTGTGGTTTACGGCAAACAAACAGAAAAAGAACAGAAGTTCACTCGGCAGAATAGTTCCACCAAATGCCGCAGAAGTTTCTTAAAGCCCCTGTACGGAGTTTTTAACTGGATATAGAAAAGTCTCTGGTTTCTGCTGATGTGTCTCTGTTACCTACAACAGCATATGAGCCCATCAGCGTGAAGATACGCTTTTTCTAAGTAGTCTAATTCTATACCTCTGAAAGGCCTTGTTGGAGAGGGGTCTGTCTGCAGCCTGCAAGAGAGGGGCGTAACCTGTAGTGGGCGTAACGTGTAGTGTGGGCGTAACGTGTAGTTGTGTAAATCACGTTGAACCACGCGAGATGTAGAATGAGACCCGCCAAAAGCAAGAACAGAACAAGGAAATACACAAGAGATGTCTCAAAAACGAAAAATGGCGATCGTATCCAGACTGTAAGTGTCCTTATATTTTATTTAGTTAATGTAACACACGTATACAATTGCTGCACATAGTTATATTATTACCCGGGGCGATGAACTAAGCAAGTAAGCTATATATTTTATCCACAGTATTAAATATTATTGGGCAGACAGAACGAGGCTAGCCCGTTGCTGTGGAAACTGAACCAAACAAGGTAACGTTAGCAAGATGGAGGGGGTTCAGAGGGGGTTACTTAAGTAGAATTACTTCATTGATACCAGGCTGAGAACTTATTTACCTGCCCGTTTGGTAAATGACATGCAACGTAAATGTATGTATTTCTATCCTGCACGATCCTAAAAGGTTGACCCAAGTAGATAAATCTAAGCTAGAAATTGTGGCTGTTGTAATATAACCAGAAATAACTTGAAAATTGTGACTCCGCTGTAATATTAACCCGCTAATTCAAAAACATTACTTTTAGCGTGGTCTAGTGCAGCAATTTAAAATTAGTAATGACATTAAACCGGTAACTTTGATAAGGATCACCAGCTCGACTGTGACATTCATGTGCAATATTAGCATTATGGAGAGCTTGACCACAAGCATTTGTGTTGTGCCGTGATTAGTTTGTTTGAGGTTGTTGTTCAAATTTACAGTAAAACACAAACCTACACGGTTTCAAGCTATCATAACCGGGGATCTTCTGTCAGCATGGGAGCACGGGAAGGAGAGGCCCACCCTTTATTTTGAGGATGAACAACTTGACCAAGTTGTCTCCTTCCTGTTCTAGGTCATAAGGGAAACGCCAAGGGCGAGACAGCTGACAGATTGGGTTGCTTTAATTATGACATATGACATGATTGTTTTGTTTACATACATTTATTAATATTGGCACTGTGCTTCATATTGTACATACTGGTTTTTCATATCACACCTCACACTTGATAGATAGATAAATGATAGATGAAAGAACCTTGAAATGGAACAATACAGATGTGTAATATTAAAACCTTCCTCATTTTTTAATGCTTGTGGGGTGCTTGACAAACTCAAAATTGTTCAGAGCATTCAGACCTGTGTTGTAGAATATTCCTTTTTTTTACTTTTGTCAAATCTTACATAGCCTATTGCACTCTAAGAGCGTCATAAGGATGTGATATCAAACTAGACATAACATAGTTAAAGGCTACATTCAGTTGTCTGTTTTCTAATTTAACAAATGTCAATAATCCTGTCCAGGTGACAGTCTACACCCTGGTTGAAAAGTACACATTGACAGTGCCAGAGGCTGTGGCCAGGTTCAGAAGGGGCCCACAATATGAACCATGGTAAGATTAATATATAAAGAATTGATGATAGACATATTTCAATGTGTAATGAAATATACCCATTCTCATAAAGAATATTGCAACATCTACTTGAAACCTTTCATTTAATGTTTGTTCTTTTTTTGACAGTGAATTGGAAATGATGCAAGCTGACTTGATGAAACATTTATCAGAGGAGGCAACAGAGAAGCTACAAGCCTATAAAGATAGAATGTGAAGAGCCCTCTGAGGCATTTCTTAGCCAGCTATAAGGTGTAATATCTTCACAGATTGACTGTTTTTTTTCTTTTGACCCCTCCAAGGAAATGTGTCACAGCCCTACGGGGGCCTCTAACCATTCTCTTCTGTTTAACTCAAAACTGTAGTAAATGGTGCATTTGTTGGGGACTGTTTTCTGCGGTGGAGTAATACACAGTGTGTGTTAGACTAGAGCAGTGCACACTTACAAACTGTAGAGTATGTATCAAATGTGAGTATGTGTGCATACATATGTATAAACTTAAATTTTATACAGGATATTGTAATCGTTTTGTAATGTATATGCAATTGGTCTGTTTCATTTCATAGTTCCATCAGCATCATTTGGCTCCATAAAACTTGAGACAAAATGCTGAAAGGCATTACAGTGTGCATCACTGCCTGATTTGGATGTAAAGAAAAAAAGAGCTAATCCTTGCATTTGAACAGCCATGTTATTAACTGCTTTATAAGTGTCCAGTACAAGCAACCGTTCATCAGGTACAGGTACATGACATTTAACTGTTGATGCACTTTGTTAAAGTCAAATCACACAACACTTAACAAGTATTTCCTAACAGGAGAAGCATTTATATTTACACAAGTCTAGGCACTACCATGCTCGCAAGCAGATGTTTGTCAGCAGACCATGTTCTCTCTGTCATGGCAGTCAAAGAACTAATAAAAAGCTGATTTATAAACATTTAAATCACTTGTGCATTGTGTGTGTGTCCAAGCCTGTGTGTGCGTGCCTGCAATCACGAGCGTGGCTTGTGTCTAGGATGGGGGGCACAAAAAAAGTATTTGCACCGGGGCCTATCACCATGATGTTAAGCTACTGTGGCAGACAATCTAAATAATGTTGCATCAGAAAGTCGGAGTGTGGCCGAAGTGAAAGAAAGTGGTCAGACATAAAAGTGGAAGCAAAAAAGCGCCTGTCATCACACAGGCAGAGCGTCTGTGTCACGGGCGGGGGAACGGCCACCGGAGCTCACCCCGCTGGATGAAAAACTGGTGGGGATCATTGGGGAATCCCTCCTGAGTGACGTGGTGACGGAGGTGGAGGGGGACACCAATGCCCCTCGTGCCCTCCAGCGGCTGTGTCCTTACAGATGCAGTCCTGCAAATGCAGAGAAACACCATCACTGCAATAAATGATGTTTCCAGGGAACTGCGGGAGATAAAAAATGTCTTTTCCGAGTTAAACACCACCATGAAGGAATTTATTAAATGATTGTTTCGTATTTGTTTCCATATCTGTATTTTCACAAGCGACGCATCACATCCAAACGCTGGCGCACGGCACGTGTGAGAATTAACCTGATTGACTAACAGTCCTTCAGACTAATAATATAAGATAATTATAGTCTTTATATTTACATAGCAAGAAAACACAGATACAAAGTGCTTTATGTGTTATGCATTGAAAACGGAGATGAAACGAAATGGCAGAATGTGAGGAGATTTTGGGTTTTTTTAACCATTTCTTGCAAATAAACTGTTCATATATGAGAGGTAATATTACTATTTATTTGACACGATCAGTATCAGTTTCACACAGTTTCTCCCGTTTCTTTCTTCTGCCATCAGTGGCGCAGTTTCTCCTTACCCCAGTTATGTGCCTACGCATGGGTCAGAGTTTGCGTGGAGGACCGCACATTTTCCCGTCAACTTCTCTTTTTATAAATCCCACGGTGTGCGAAGAGAGTGGCGTATGCCTTCTAAATAAGTCCCCTGGCCAACAAGATCACTGGACAAAAACAACTTAAACTCCAGGACTCATACAGGTGCCAATAAAAAAAGGGCTTTCCTGATTTATCAGGATTCCACTCATCCCCTCCACTCAGCATTACAGCTGCTGCAGACTGGCCATACAAATGGCCAAGAAGAATGGCTAAAAAGTCAGTCATACCATCAGCTGTCGCCCTCTGCAATAAGGAACTGTTCAAATAAATGTACACACATGCTTAACACATACGATTTTAATTCACACGTTGTTTTTAACACATAAATGTTTCGCTATCTTCCTCACACCCACACAAGCAATGACATTGATATATTTATTCAATTAATCCATTTACTCATGAATTCTGGTCTCTGACAGTGTCTTAAGTGCCTTTTTACTCGTTTACCACTAAAACAAATAAACAATAGAAAGACTACATCTATTATAGGGCAAAGATTGCGTAGACATTGACGTTTGTGCCGCTGGACCGTGGTCAAACTGTAGTAGTACCTATTTAGCCTCATGTCCCTTTAAGAAGCGTGCATAGTGGGCGTAACCTGTAGCTGTGACGTAACTACAGGTTACGCCCACTACAGGTTACGCCCCTCTCTTGCAGGCTGCAGACGGATACAGTTGGGGGGGCCTTGGTCGGGTCGGACCACTGACGAAACGATTTACGGCAGTCAGACCGGAACTGACGACATTCAGGATACGGCATAGCTGTTTTGTTGCTACGCTAGCCAGTGCTAACCGAGCTAAAACTTTTGTCATGGCTGATAATGAGACAAAGAAAAGAAAAAGAATTCGAACCGAAGACCAACGAAAGGCCGAGAGGGAATCCGATCGAGCTAGGGCTAAAACACGGATAAACATTGGCGATTCCTTCCAGAGATGGAGAGAGTTGCGGGGCTTGAAGGGATTCAAGTCGGATCCAGAATTCGCCCGATTCCTCCTAGACAGGTTTGTAAATTTTATTTCATTTATGAAATATAATGCAGGACGTAGTTTACAGCAATACATGAATTTATGTTGTTACAACAAAGCTGGCTAACGTTACCACTAGATTAGCTCTAGATACTACACTCGTGAAAACGATGACAAACGTCTTAGATCACGCATCCATTTCAGCTGTGTGTATCAGCCCAGCCGACCTGCAACGATGCATCGGTAATATCCTCTGTCATTATAAATGATTCAGTTTCTTACTTAGAACAAAACATCCATCACAATCACTTTGACTTTGCTGTAACGCTAGCTCTGTAGCACCGTGGGTAATATATATAGCTGGGAAATTGCAGTGCAACAGCAGCATTACTTTTCACCGGCGGCATATTATATTAAGTAGAAATACAAATAGACACATTACCTCGTCCATATGCACGCTGCAGATAGCTGCTAAAAACTTTCCGACGTTTCCAAAACAAATCTACACGCGC